>NC_056747.1:622006714-622189214 GCF_019279795.1 Protopterus annectens | reverse complement strand
TTGAAAAATTTTTTTTTTTCCCCTTTTTTAAAATAAAAATTTTAAAAAAATTTTTTATAAAAACCATTTTTTTTTTTAAAAGGAAAAAAAAATCTCTTTAAAAAAAAAATTTTTTTTTAAAAAAACCCAAAAATTTTCCCGTTTTAAAAAAAATTTTTTTTAAAAAAATTTTTTTTTTCCGTTTTTAAAAAATTTTGGAAAAAAAATTTAATTTTCCCTTTTTTTGGGAAAAAAATTTTCCCAATGGTTTGGTTTAAAAAAGGGAAAATTTTTTTTAAAAAAATTTAAAAACCCTTTTGGGGTTTTGGGGGTTTTTAAAAAATTTTTAAAAAAAAAAACCCCAAATTTTTTTAAAAAAAAAGGGGGCCCAATTTTTTTAAAAAATTTTTTAAAAAAAAAAAGGGGGGTTTTTCCCTTTTAAAAAAGGGGGTTTAAGGGTTTTTTTGGGGGGAAAAAAAAATGTTTAAAATGGAAAAACAAAAAAATAATTTTTTGGGGGGAAAAAAAAAAGGGGGGAAAAAAAAAAATTTTTTTAAAAATTTTGGGGGGAAAAAAAAGGGGTTTTTAAAAAAATTTTTAAAAAAAAAAAAAATTTTAATATTTTTTTTGGTTTTAAACCCCCCTTTTTTTGTTTTTTTTAATTTTTTTGGGGGGGGAAAAAGTGTGTGTATGTATGTATAAAACACTTTTAATCCAAAAACAGATATCAGGTGAGTGTTTTCCTGGACTAAGCCACTTCATCAGATGATATAATGAAAAAACCTTCCAAGTTTTATACACAACAGTTCATTTAATTATGCTCATGCATAGCCTTTCCCTTCTGACTTAAAGTCATACTGCATTCAGCATAAACTCTTCTCCATTTAAATATTAAGCGCAAGATCCCTTTTTGAAAATGACTTAATCAAAACTCTGCATTAAAAACAAAAAATCAACTTTCTATACAAAAATTACTATAACAATATAACAGTATTATAAAAAATACATATTCTAAAAACATATACATACATGAAATAGCATAGCATAGAGATTGTCAGTGACTTCTTTATGTCTCTAGCTAGTAAAATGGGCTTAATATTCAATTTATCATTAGTTTTACCTGGAGAAGAGTTTATGCTGAATGCAGTATGACTTTAAGTCAGAAGGGAAGGGCTATGCTTTAGCATAATTAGTTGAACTGTTCGTTTGAGAGCAGCGTGGGGGGTGCTGCTAACGTACAGGTTGAGAAAGGAGCACGTAGCAAGCATGGCAGCTATGAAGTTTGTAATACAAACTTACTAACTGACGAGAGAGGCATCAGTTCAATTGCTGTACCTACTATGAGGTTAACCACGTCTTATCCTATTAGGCGCATTTTCGCGACCGTTTGCTGAGCAGGGTTCGAATGAAGTGGAAAACATCATTGGAAGAAGAGCAGCCCTTCACCATAAAGAGGATGTGGCAGCAAGGGAACAAACGTTAATATGGAATATATTTCACCGGGTGTTTACGGACAATGAGAGCTGAGGCTTGGATAAAGGAAAATTAATTGAACTGTTGGGTATAAAACTTGGAAGGTTTTTTCATTACATTGTCTGATGAAGTGGCTTAGTCAATGAAAGCGCTCACCTGATATCAGTCTTTGGATTAAAAGTGTTTTATGATATTTATAGCTGTGGTTTGATGCCTCCTTTTTCTGTTTTTGTGAATTGACTGTTGGTTGGAGGTACTGTTTGCCATTATCACTTATTTTTTGCTTCTTGTTACATTATTTTGTCATAAGTGGTTATTGGACATGGCTGTGAGCAGTTTGCCAGTGACAGGGTTGGATAGTGCCTTGAATCCTGAAGGAGAAAGAAGTTTGGAAAGGAAGCATTTGCAGAACTTTTTTGAAGTGAAGGAGAACCCATTACTGGTGTGTGAAACTGTGGTGCATATGGTTCAATATGAAGGAAGTAGTGAGTACAATATGGCAGACTTGAAGAAGGAGCTATTCAAGTTGGAGAATAATTTACATAAGTTTAAATGCCTACAATCACAAAGACCGTAATTTGAGGCTTGTTTAGAGCTGAATATTGTCCCACGTGGTGTACGGGTATTAAATATGTCCACATATGGGACTTTGTATAAAGATCTACTCTTGAAATGGCAAGAAATTTATATTGACACTAGCCATAGCTATATGCAACTACTTATTGACTATTTTAAGCCTGAAGAGGCTGATTTATCATCTGTCTATTGGATGCAGAAAGAACTATGTATGAAATATCCACAGTCTAGTTTAGATTTAAAACTTGATTCTGTCATTGAGACAGTCATTGCTTATGAATGGCAACTTTTGAGTTACAAGACGAAAAAAATACATAGGGACTTGCAGGACTTTGCTAATTGGTGGGTCTTTGCTTGGCCCAGAGAACGTAGCAATAATGATAAAGTTAATAATAGTAATCAACGAACTGTTAATCCGACTGATGTACAAGCTCCTGTTAAGCCGATGGTCCAGTCAGCTACTGTACCCATTACCTCGGTCACGAAGGAGGTGGAGTCTATGGGCGAGATGGATGTGATATGTGCCACACCCCCATCTAATTCATTTGAGAGCAGTGTGGGGGATGTTGCTGACATACAGGTTGAGAAAGGAGCACTTAGCAAGCATGGTGGCTATGAAGTTTGTACTACAAGCTTACTAACTGACGAGGGAGGCATCAGTTCAATTGCTGTACCTACTATGAGTTTAACCATGCCTTAACCTATTAGACAGGTGCATTTTTGTGACCGTTTGCGGAGAAGGGGTCGAATGAAGCAGAAAAGGGGTCAAATGAAGCAGAAAGTATCATTGGAAGAAGAACAGCCCTTGACCATAAAAAGGATGTGGCAGCAAGGGAACAAATGTTAATATGGAATATATTTCACTGGGTGTTGACGGACAATGAGAGCAGAGTCTTGGACAAAGGTATGACCTTTATTCCAGCAAGTAAAATGACTATCACAGACAATATTCTGGAATTAAAAACATTTACACAAAGTTTAATGCTCAAAATGCAGTTTGGCAATGATAACGGTAATGACTCTTCTTTAAATAGTTTTAAAAAAACCTAGTGGCTACATTCCTGTAAATAATGCAGCAGTTGAAACCTTTGAGAAAGCCTGTGCAAGGGAGGTATATAGTATGCATGATGGGAATGCTTCTAATAAATGTTTTAACAATTTGAGCAAGGAGGAAAGGGCAGCCTTGGATTTTTTGTGCCATGATGCATCTATTTCAATAAGACCAGCAGATAAAGGAGGACCATTGGTCATTATGGGCTAAAATTATTATAGAGATGTCATGTTTAATATGTTAAATGATGATAAGGTGTATCGAAAAGTTGATTATCAACAGGTACAGAATGTAATATGTCTATCTACAATGCTTTATTTGAATATTTACAGTGCTGCATTATTAATCTAGTTTTGTTCATGTAGTTTACTATTAAAGATCCAGTTATACCTATTATACAGGGACTCCCCAAAGTTCACAAACATCTAAAGCTACCGCCCATGAGGCCTGTTGTGTCAGGAAGGGGCTGGTGTATGGATCCCCTATCTATATATGTTGAACGCCATTCGAAGCCTATACTTAGGAGGAACAGTAATATTTTACTGGATACCAAACAATATTTGAGGGACCTTTATACATACACTAGGTCTCTAGGAATGGGCAGGAAGATGCTGTTGATCACTATGGATGTACAGTCTTTGTTCACTGTCATACCTAATGTGATAGGTATAGAATACTTCTGACAATATTTAATAGAGGATGCCCTGTATGATGTACAATGTATTGATTTATTATTGTTGCTTATGGAATTCATTCTTGAGAACAACATTTTTATGTTTGAGAATGTTTTGTTCAAACAAATGGATGGCGTAGCCATGGTCACATCTTGTGCCAGTGGCTATGCCAGTATTGTTATGGCAATGTGGGAGAAAGAACACCTCCTGAGGGAGTTTGAAGGGTCCCTGAGATTTTACAGGAGATTTGTGGATGATCTTTTTGTCCTTTGGGAAGTTGATGAATTACCTTTTGCACCTTTTTTCTCCTATTTGAATGAGAGTTCAAGCTTCCTCAAATTTTCCATGAAAAGCTCATTTGATATCGATTTTTTTGAATGTGAAGGTGATCCAGAAAGCTGGAGGGCAGTTTGAGACAGAGATCTTTAGAAAAGACTGCTATAGAAGCAGCTACCTACATAGACAAAGCATGCATCCCCAACATATTTTTAAAAACAGTGTAAGAGGACAGGGGCTTAGGACATTTAGGCTAACAACCAATTGTATGAAATTTGAGGGGGAACTTGGTGAGTTAAAGGCGAGATTTATACAGAGAGGATATGCTGAAGATTAACTCCAGGGTACCTTGATAGAGGTCTCTGGGAGTAGAAACATGGAGGGGAAACCCTATTTTTCGGAGGTAAACCCATTGCCAATGGCAAATGCTTGCAAGCCTATGAGAATGTCATTTACTTATTCTAGTCACATTAGGAAGTTACAGGATATTTATCGTAGAACCTGGAATATACTATGCGCTGATGAGGATATCAGACAACTGGTATGGGAAGTTCCGATATAGGGTTGGAGTAGATTCTGGAGGGATGGGACATTTAGTGGATGGTTTACTAGTTTGTGGGCGAGTGAGAGTTGATACCATTGAAGGAGGTGAGGGAGTTCAAGCCAGCCCAGTTCAGCAAGTGAGAGACAGTGATGACTACTAGGATGCCCCTGTGGCGAATTTGGCAATTTTGTTGTAGCAGGTCTCTAGCTTGTTTAGATCGCATTGCCTTAGGTTGGGATATATTGGAGAGGCATAAAGTAGGGTGGAGATAAGGTGGGAATATATATATATATATATATATATATATGACATATATATATATATATATATATATATATATATATATATATATATATATGTATATATGTATATATATATATATATATATATATATATATATATGTATATATATATATATGTATATATATGTATATGTATATATATGTATATATATATGTATAAATATGTATATGTATATATCTGTATATTATATAGTTATATATATGTGTACATATATATATATATATATATATATATATATATGTATATATATATATATATATATATATATATGTATATATGTGTATGTGTATATATATATATATATATATATATATATATGTATATGTGTATATATATATATATGTATATATATATATATATATATATATATATATAAATATGTATATATATATATAAATATATATATATATATATATATATATACATATATATATATATATATTTATATATATATGTATACATATATATATATATATATATATATATATATATATATATATATGTATATGTATATATGTATGTAGAATTAAATATGTTGTTGTGATTTCATTGTGATTTAATGGGCAATATTTTTTTTAAATGTTTTACAGGGTATGATGTCATTGATGTTGAGGGTTATTTAAACTAAGTCAGTTAACTGTGTTTGTCTGAGGAAGTTTGTGAATTTTTACATTCAAAAGCACTTACAATAAATTTAATTAGTTCTAGTTCGGTGAATGCCCTTTGCCTGTTTTTTTCTTTAAGTTATTTTGTTTGTTTTTTGAAAAAGAATTTTTAGAATTTACATATGAGGTATGGGACAAGGAGGTGCATTATCTTCATGTGACAATTATAAAAGACAATAGTAATAGGAGATTTATTTGAAAGTTGCACAGAAAGGAATGCTTCTCAAATTCATATTTATATTATAGTAGTAATCATCCAGAAAGACAAAAACAGAACATTGTAAAGAGACAAATGATTCTGGCAGCCCGTATGACATCAGAGGATTATGACATGAGTACTGAACTAGATTACATTGAGGAATTATTTTGTGAAAATACTACCCTAACAGCATTGCTATGAGAGCTAAAGAAGAGGTTAGAAAGGGATGGGGAAGCAAATACAAGCCCCTACTTAAAATGCAACAAGAAAATCATGGGTATGGACAAGAAATAAGTGAACACTTTGACAAATATTTCAAAATATTTAAAAACATTTATTAATGATTTAGAGATGATTCAAAAGTTATAAAATGTATGTATGTATCTTAGAATGTGTTTTTTGAAATTTTATACACTAGCCTGTTTTAATGAAGTGCTCAACAACTGGTTTATTAGTAATTTAATTGTTCAATTATTTAAGTGAATGTAATTAATTAATTGAATGATTTGAAGTTAAAGGGTATATATATATATATATATATATATATATATATATATATATATATATATATATATATAAGGACAGAATTGTATTGTACAAATGTTCCAACAGAAGGCAAGAAGCTGAGGTACCAGAAGTTGTACTATTAAAGAAGTTTTGTCCTGTCTGTGGTGTTCCTGATCGTATTTGTGGTGAAGTTACATTTTCATTTATATTTGGATATACAGTGTTTTTAGAACATGGAGGCCACTGAAAGTTCAGAAACTATAACCAGTTCTTCCTTTATGGATTTAATTGCTGACCGTGAACGGACATTTATCTCTAAGGACCCTTGGGGTTCCACATCGGAAGACTGTAAGATAGAAAGGTTTCGTACATTAGAGAGACACATGACCAGGGATGTAACTATGTTTTATGACAACAAACTGTTGGAGAAATATGTTTCATTAGAAATCACCCCCAGGGGCCTTCGAATAGACAGGCTGCCAGATGGTGACTTTGCCGATGATGAAAGTGATCTTTTGGCAGAGTGGAAGCAGGCCTCCTTGCAATGTACTATTACTTGGTTGCGGGTCCTGATCAAAAGGGACGCTTGAAACATGAAGAAACTGCAGGGGGAGATCTTAGCATTGCAAGAAGCACTTTGTAATGATATCTTCACACAACGGTATACATTATTGTTTGATCAGATCATTTGTAATGTGCGGAAAGTAGAGAACAGTATTATAGAGCGAAAAAAGAAAAAGCTCAATAGAGACATTAAAAATTTTGAAAATGGCTCAATCTATGTACGTTCACAGAGAGGGTGTGCCAGTACATACCAGAATGTAAAAGGCAGGGGAATGAGGCTCGTGACTCATCTATATCTTCATGTGAACAATTCTCAGGGAAAAAAAGTGTCTCCTTATTATGTGAAAAATATAGTATACTACAAGAGATACATAGATGATTTACTGTTTATCTGTAAAGGTGATCAGGCTGAATTTGTGGAATTTATGGAAATTTTAAGTAGTAATGCACACGGATTGAGGTTTACTTAGGAAATTGGTAGAGACAATATACCATTTTTAGATGTCATGTTTTATATAAACAATGACAAAAAGGTGCAGCATAAACCTTACAGAAAACTCACAGCAGTAAACAATTTTTGCACGTTACTGGCATGCATCCCCCCATTTGATTGTATCATTACCTTGTGGTGAATTTAAAAGGATTTTTTTAAATGCCTCAGAAGTTGATTTAAAGAGGAAAAATTTGGATGAAGTATACATGAGGTTAAAGAATAGAGGTTTTGATAATTATGTATTACAAAGAGTAAAAAATAAGGTTACAAATGGTGGAGGAAGGAAAGAAAGAATTGGTTCTAACCATCACGGAAGAATGGTCAGAAATAATTTAGCAATTAATAGGGATGAAGATGAGAAACTGTTTTTTGTTACTAGATATTCTGACTTTTCTCCCATCTTGGAAAAAATTGTCAGGCAAGCCTGGGAAATTGAATGTGAGGACATCTCCACTGGCTCATTGTTTCCCAAACATATAGTATTTTCTTACAACAGGTATAGTAATTTAAAAGAGTTGTTAAATAATAAAAAAGTCTAAATTCAAGTTTCTTTGATAACATAAGTAAAAATGTTGGGACTTACTGCTGTGGTAGATGTTCTATATGTAATTGTGTTAAGAATTTAGATGGGAAGAAGATCAATGGCAAATTGTACAGGGCCACAAAATATTACAATTGTGACAGCTGTGGAGTAGTGTATATTATAGGTTGTGATGGTCATCCAACCTCATGGTATATTGGTCAAACTACCAGGAGAGCCAAAGTGAGGATTATGGAACATCTGGGGGATGTGAGAAGATGGAAACCTGAGAGTCTTGTTGCCATGCAGTTTTGTCCAAAGACCATGGTTTGGACAAAAGTTTATTTTTCAGTATTCTAGCATGTCAGGTGAGTAATTGGGAATTTTAAAAGGCAATTGAACAGACTAAAGATTTGAATGATAATTAATTTTCATACACTGTGTCCTCGGGGTATGAATTTGGAAAATAACTTGAGCATTTGATTCATTATAGTGTTATTAAAATAGAATTTGATAGTTAAAGGTTTTTCAGTCAGAATAAATTGCATATATACAGTACAAATATTATGATGCAGGAACTTTTCAAGATGTATTGTAGTAAATTGAAAAAAATGAATGCTTAGAGATTGGGAGATAAAGATATGCACATTGAGAATACAAAATTGGTTTGTATATACAAATTAGGTGCACTTTATCTTAGTGAATACTAGTTACTCATTTAAGCATATGTCACTTTAAACTTTGTAAAATGAGCAGGAATCAATTTTGTACTTAAAACACGTTGACAAATATTTAAAACTATTTAAAAAACATTTATTAATGATTTAGAGATGATTTAAAAGTTCTATGTATGGATCTTAGAATGTGTTTAGCGACATTTTATACACTAGCCTGTTTTCATGAAGTGCTCAACAACTGGTTTATTAGTAATTTAATTGTTTAATTATTTAAATGAATGTAATTAATTAATTGAATGATTTGAAGTTAAAGGGTATATATAGGGACAGAATTGTATTGTAAAAATGTTCCAGCAGAAGGCAAGAATCCGAGGTACCAGAACGTTGTACTATTAAAGAAGTTTTGTCCTGTCAGTGGTGTTCCTGTTTCTGTTCCTGATCGTATTTATGGTGAAGTTAAGTTTTTGTTTATGTTTAGATATATTACTATGAGAGCTAAAGAAGAGGTAAGAAAGGGATGGGGAAGCAAGTACAAGCCCCTACTTAAAATGCAGCAAGAAAATCATGGGTATGGACAAGAAATAGGTGAAGAACTTGATAGTAACAAGAGAATAGAAGGTGAAGATTTTTACATGATATTAACATACAACCAGGACACTAAAGAGATAAAAAATATAATGCAAAAAAATTGGAGGATATTTTCCACTATGCCTAGTAAACCAAAGGTGTTTTGAAAGCCTTTAAGATTTGGGTACAGAAAGAATTCTAACTTGAAATACATTTTTAAGAAGGAACAAGTAAACAAGGAACATACAAATGTGGGAGATGTCCCCAGTGCCCCTTTGTATATAACCAAGAAAATTTAACACTAAACCCAAAGACTGTTTTTCACTCTAAGGGTTTTTACAACTGTTATACGAAAGGAGTGATATATTTAGCACATTGTAAAGAATGTGAGTACATTAAGACATAGAATATACAAACACATGTACAAAAGTAATAGAAAGAAAGATACAAATGCATTATACAGACACTTAGTAACATGCCCTAGAGCAGATTTTAAGTTTTGGATTATAGCACAGGTCACACAAAGTGATGGGGGGGGGGACTGGGAGACTAAATTGGAGTTGAGAGAACTAATATAGCAATTACAATTGGATGCTTGTGTACCACCAGGGCTTAATGACCATGTTTCCTTATTACAAGCTTTAAAAATGAGAGCAAACAAATATTGATTTTAACATTGATATTTCAAAACTGATGTTGTATACACTTACAAATATTCTAAGTTTACTTACAAATATTGTAAGTTTACTTACTTGTAGTCCTCAAACTTGTAATAGATTTTTTATTATTATTATTACTTTTTAACATTTTGTATTTTTCGCGTTTTTTAGTTTTTAACTATGACATATGCAGTAACTAGTAAATCAATACTTAGTTTACTAGAAATCTACATTTAAATGTTTTTCAAACACTGTGTAATAAAGTTGTATTAACAGTGAGGTTTTATATTATGGAAGTGATGTAATCAGTTACAGCCAATAAGAAAGGTGTTGAGTCTTTAAATAGAATGTATTGATGGAATAGTATGATTCTGATGGTTTCTGGGCAGGAAATGAAAGCAATTAATCTTGTTGCCTTATTTTTGGAATAAATGGTCTATTTTTTGTGTGGCAGCCTTTATTGACCCTTGTATTACAGCTGAAGTAAACTTGTGGCTATAGGGTAACTATTACTATAAAAAGTAGTAACAAAAGGACAAAATATGTCTTTGCTGTCAGGAATACTCCTTAATGAATTCCCCATTATTAACATGGGCCCCTCCCAATTATCGAATTCAGGGGAGTCCTTAGTTCTCACATTCACATCAATACTACTTTTACAACCTTGAAACTGCAATAGTGGCCTATAAAAGCCAGTCCTTTGCTTCATTATAACTTCATCCTGGATCTTAGTAAGTAAACCAGGGGGTTATCCACAATTTGCAAACATGTTGGGAATATGAGCACACTCAAAGTCCTTGTATTCTGAAACCATACGGACTGCCCTCACCATATGCCTTTTTACCACACCACATTTTACATGTTGCGGGTGACTACTAGAATAGTGAAGGTAACTATTAGAATAGGCCAACTTTCTATATATATAGTAGATTTTAACCCATTGTTTCCTAAAGTCTTAATTATCCAAACATCCAAGTAAGCAATTTTATCCAACCCAATAGTATATGTAAATTTTAAAATTTTAGTAGTATTGTTAATGTACTCTATAAAAAGTGAGATCTCATCCTGGGATCCTGTTTAGGCAACAAATAAATCATCAAGGTATCTAACATACATAGATATAGTAGAATAGAAGGCGCTAGAAAAAAATAACACTTTTCCCACCAGTCCATAATAATAATAGCAAAAAGAGGGCCACATGCTGACCCCATTGCAACACTCTGTAATTGTTTAAAAAAATGTCCCTCAAAGTATATATAATTATGTACTAACATCAACTCCATCAATAGACAATAAGTGTTTATTTTATCCTAAGAAAAACCCAAAACTCTGCACAAGAATTCAGAAAACCACTCAAGGCCCATCTGATGGGATAAATACCATCCTGGAATGAAGTCAGTTGATTACATAAAGATAAAAATTGCCAAGAATCATGACATATATAAGGTAGTTCTAGCACTTAATGCTTCAAATGATTATCAAGAAAACGTGCAATATAACAAGTTTTGGACCATCCGGAGTCAACAATAGGACGTAAAGGGGGATCCCTTAAGTCCTTGTGTTTCTCTGCCACTCTGAAAATTGCTGAAATTGTTGGACAGTCAGCAGTCATATAGTTGTATTCCATGACAGTAATTTGCCCCTGGGTCAATATATCCAGTAATTCATAATCAATCTTTTTATATGCTACATTGACTTCATTAAGTGAAACCTCACTATAGGTATCATCATATAACATTTGATATTCTTTGACCATAATCGATATAATCTATTACAATACGCCCTCCCTTAACAGGTTCCATAAATCTTAAACCCTTGTGTAATATCATTTCATTCAATAAAACCCATTCATAACATATTGTTAGAAGGATAACACCTGAAGGTAGACAAACCAGATCTAAAATCTACTCTGCACGCTTTCTCAAACATTCCGAGAATATGATGTCATTTTGGATTATATATACTAGGAATACGTAAAATATTGTTTCCCAATGGCGGCATAAAGGTATAATCAATTCTATGAATAATATGTAGGTTTAAATTATGGGTATATAGTTTCAAATCGCAGACCAGCTTGGCCAAATCAACAGATTTACTAGGCACAAAGGTGGAACTTCTGCTAAAAAGTTCAGCATGAGCAGGGGACAATGTTACACCACTATAGTTATAGATCTTAAAATTACCAGTGAAATTATAAATAATCTCATAAGGTTTATTTACAGTCACCTCTGGAATCTGGAACTGTTGTAACCATTCCTCTGGTCATGCCAATTCCTCCTGGATGTCTATTGTTCGTACCCATCATTGCTCTAATCTTAAACAACTAGGCTGGCTGGAATTACAAAATCAAATACTACTACAAAACTAACCATCACCCACAAAATCTTTTGTCAGCCTTCTAATACTACAATACTTAGTACCCTCATTACTCCTTATAAAAACCTCTCTTCCTTGCGCTCTGCTACCAAGCTTCTAGCTGCCTCCTATAAATCCAACAACAAAGCTGGGGACTGTTTGTTCTCCAACTGTACTGGACCTATCTGGAACAAGCTTCCAAGTGAACTTACTGCACTTACTTCTTTACCCACTTTCAAGAAGCATCTAAAAACTTTGCTTAATTCCCAATGGCTCTGTCCTTGTACTAACCCTGACTAAACTTTTTATTCCCTCTACCTTTACTTAGTCACTCAAATCTTTACTAGGTTTCTACAGTACTATTTTTTTCTCCACTCTCAATTTATCAATTCCACTGAACTAAAAAAAAAACAATTTTTTTCACCTGTTGTATTTTCTTGGTTATGCTTATGAAACAGTCTATGTACTACTTTCCATTTGTAAAATATTTCTTTTTTGTATAATAAGTTTTGTTCTATATTACTGTGTTTTTGTGGAGTTGTTCTCCCTGGGCCTCTACTGAAAATGGACATGTATCCAGCTAGACTAGACTGGTCAACAAATGTAAAATAAATAAATAAATAAATAAAATATGGATTTTGATTTTGAAGTTTCTGATTGCGAAGGCATTCAGATCAATATACTACAGGTGGCTCAGAATCCTCTTCATTGTTATACTGATCATTGTTTTCTTCAGATAGCTCACTGAAGTGGTTGAACTCCCCATGTTTCTCATGTATCTCAGATAATAAATAATATACATGGGATTTAGGATCCTGTGCTGTAAGTTCATTAAATAATACCTTTGAAATAACCTCAGAGTCAGCCCCAAAAATCTGTTTCTTTTTTAAATTCTGGAATTGGGCCCAGTGGCCTTTTATAGAAAAACTCTGCAGTACTAAGGTGTCTCTTAACTTTCATAACTGTCATAATGTTCAGAGTTCCACACTACCACCAGAATCACCCCTCCTTAATCAGCTACCTGAGTGAGAATTGCCCTACCATGTTGAAAGTCTTTAAAGACTATTCTCTGAGCAGAGGTCAAATTCCTAAAGGTAAACCCTAAAATGTCATAATACCTAAAATGAATACCCTTTCTTACCAATGTTTTAAAATTCTTAACTATAATATGGTAAGGTTGATTGTTTTGATTCATAAAATTTGAAATGAATTACATCAGTGCCAGGCAAAGTTTCAGCACTACACTTTCCATGAAAGTAATGCTTGAGGTTCAGTAACCTACAGAAGTTCCTCAGATCATTCACAATATCTCCTCATTCACCGTAGTACCAGGGATGACGAGCAGACTTTTATTAAATGCTTTCTTCATTATTTACAGCTTCACTCGACATATTCATAACCAAATTATTAATGTCCTACAAATCACTCATTTGATGGCATTCAGGGCACAATTGAACGGTTCCCTGATGCTTTTCGCCCCCTCCCCCCCCTTGATTTTCTGTTATTTGTAAAGAATGTCTCCCATCAGTAAATGCAGTTAATGTATTACATTTTTATCACCGGGTAATTGGTACTCCTGATTCTGAACCACAATTTAGATCAGTGTCATTAATGGAACCATCCTATTCAGTAGGATTATCTGGAATAAGAGCATAGACTACCGTATGAAAAGCATGAGCCACATTTTCTCTTAGGCTGTTCTTTGCTACCAGCTGGTAAATCTAATCTAACATTCCTCTTATGTTTGCAAGCATACACATTTCCTTTCTTGTAGTTATTTGAGTCCCTTTTATATTTATTGGATTTTCTAGATTTTGCAGAGTTCTATCCCTGTGCTCCACAGAGTAAGGTAACGTGTCTTCGTTTCTAACTACCTTCAGTGGCTGCTTAATTTACTTTCTATAATAGAATATTATAAAACGAAGCACAAAATCATGATTGGTCATGTTTTTAGCTTGTCTAAATTAATCAGTTATATATTTTAATGAGGTTAAGTGCTTTGACCAATCATGTTTTCATACTGACTATTTAAATAGTAATTGTAATGGAGGTATTTGTAAGTCTGAAGAAGCCTTCGGGTGAAAGCGCTAACTTGTACAAATAAATTGCTACTTTTTCCTTTTCATGGATTGTTTTCAGTGGACTTAGTTGGATTCGTGCAGTGTTACATCTTGTACTATTGAACTTTTGATGCCATTGGTACCCTGCGCATGATTTTGTGCTTCGTTTTATCATATTTATTTGTTCTTGCTGCAGGGACCGAGCTCCGTTGGCTTGGTGTTGCTGTGTGCTCATAATAGAATATTACTTTGTTTTATATTAAATGAGCACAGCCTCTTCCTAGTCAGAGCATTTTTTGATAATAAGCTAATTATAAATTATTGCAGTTGTTTTGCCGTTTGCATTCTCAGTATAGTCTTTAAATATTTAATTTTCTTTTGTGTTCTAATTAGATACATTCAACAAAGTTGCAGTAAGAAAATGGCAGTGTGACAATTCTCTCTGCACGAACCTTAAATAATTTATTATTATTCTGAGCACTTCAGGTTTTGTCTGCCTGTTGTCAGGACTGTGAAATAAAAAGTTTCTAAGACCAGTTAAATTGTGTCTTGTTTATCAACCAAATAGAGGGATAGTCACTTCATGCATTTATCAGCAATCTTTGTTATAATTACTTCATGGGGTTTATAACACCAGTAGAACCCTTCTGTAAGAAACCTGTTTAGGTGTGATTGTTGACCATTTTCTCTAGTTTATGAAGAACTCACTTATTACAGTTTAGACTAGCAAAGCTTCTCTACCATAATTGGTCACCATTACAATGTTTCAAGTTGTACCGTCTGACATATTAGTGGATTTAACAGGCACTGAGGATTTTCTTTCTATTATATTTGTCTCCATTCTATTTGATATCTGGCCGTCTATGACTTCTTTTTCTCCAGAGCTTTCAGGTGTGTTAAAGGTAGAAATAGATTTTTTAGATAGGTCCTCCTTCCTTTTCCACCTGCTTTTTAGCTCAGGCTGTAACCTGTATGGTAGAGTTCTTACTTCTTCCTTCAGAAGGTAGATATCCAGGGCAGGGTTATACGTCTACTAAATGTTGTATGGACCTTTGAGCTTTTTTTACAAAGTTTACAATCATTTTAATGGAGTTAATTTACAAGCAAGATAGCACATGCACTGTGGAAATCCCTCAGGTCTGCATCAAGCTACCACTGCAATGCCTCCTTCATTCAACTTTCTGGCTTTTAACATCACAGCCCACATTAAGTATAAAAGCTTACGTAACTAGCTAAGACTGCACTGTAATAATTGTGTGAGCAATAACTGAATTAAGCCAGGGGTATGGGGTCTGCTAGGTCACCAGAAGCCATGGGGTTATAGATATTCTGCTGTGCACTTTTTTAAACATTTTCATCCATTGATAGCCTGACTTTGCTTTTTTAATGCATCCTGTTAACAGTCCTTAACTATAAAAATCTACATTGTAATAGCTGTGGTGGAAATAACTAAATTGAGGAAGATTTCTGGAGGTTGCTAGGCCCCCAGGAGCTGTAGATGCCTTGAGGGTTTTTTAGTACTTTTGTTCAATCTTTTGATCCAGTTGTTGTCTTTTGGCTTTTCCTGGTTAGGGGACGCCACAGCGGAACTCCGGTCCACTAATGATTGGCAGTAGATTTTCACGGTGCCAAGTTGCCAGCTCAATGCCCAACCTTCAACGAAGACGTGCCCATTCACGCATGTCTTTCGGAATGCCACTCGACCCGTGGGGAGGACATGCAGACTCAACACAGAAGGCACTCCCCGCACACTAGCTGAGAATGGCTAAAAAAAATCATGAGACAGGAAAAAATCAGAACTATTTAGGTTTATTTTTTTTTCTTTCAGGGAAAATATGCTGTGTGCAAGGCGTAATGTACAAAGTAGCAGTTAACAATAACCTGAGAAGATAAATTCTTGCCAGGATACCCCTGTACTCACCATCCAAAAAAGGATAATCACCTTCTGTGTCCCTCTGGTGCTAGATTGGGATGAAAGTGAATACACAAATTGCTGTAGTCATATACTTCAGGTGGCAGCTTTCATGCATATATATTTTCAGTTTGTTTTATTTCATTTATGCTAATGACTTGCTTAGACAAACTGCCTTCAGTGGTGACATCAACAAGCTAGTTTGTGCAGTTATATATAAAAGGGGACTAAATTTAAAATCTATGTTGGAGGTAAAGAAAACTAATAACTCCAGAATAAAAGGTATGTTTAAGTGTGAATCATGCCCCTATTGTAAATTTGTTAGCACTGGTCCTTTTTTTACTGTAAGGGACATGAGATTCTCCTGTAATGTAATGGTCGATACAACTGTAATTGAAGAAGTATAATTTACCTGGCCAAGTGTAAAGTTTGCCCTGTCTTCTACATTGGGAAGACCGATAGGAGACTTAGGGACACGGTATATGAACACACATATGCAATCAAGAACAAAAAGGTTGAGAATGTCCTTGCTAAGCATATAATAAATTTTCCAGACCACACTTTTTATTTTAGGGTGATCGATCAGGTGTTTAACAATATAAGGAGTGGCCCCATCTCTTTATGGTTGGAGAGATGTGAGCTGCTGTGGCAGCTTAGATGTGATGCATTTAGGTATCCTGGCATTAATAAAATGTGCTCTATAGCATGTATATTGAAACTTAGAAGCCTTATTTGATAGGGGGCCACTATATTGTTGTATGGGATTTTTATAGAAACAATGAATTTTTAAAGAATTTTTTGATTAATTTTTTATAACAAAACAATACAAGCATTTAGAATGTAGTGTTGTTTTCTTAATACTGTGGATATATATTTTTATATATACTTTTATACATATTCTTAATGTTTCAGTATATGTATTTTCTGTATGTATATATTATATATATATATATATATATATATATATATATATATATATATATATATATATATATATATACACACACACACACACACACATATATATATTTACATGTTTTTACTTATACTAGTATCTTTCCAATGTTCTTTTTATTCAGCATTGGTCATATTGTTATTTGCTTAATTAATTATTTAATGGACCATGTGATTCTAATTAACTGAGGTTGCATCTTGGGAGGGTGTATAAATGTATGTTTTCTGTTGTGAATTTACTTTTGTCTGAGGAAGTATAGGTACTATCCTGTATGAAAGTGCTTACTTTATTCGGATTAAATATTTGTTACTGTTTGAGTACCACATTGTCCTGTGCCATTTTTTGATTATTTAGTAACTACAACCCTTGATGATTTTTCAGAAAACCAGACATTTCATGGGGAACAGGACGAAAATTAGATAAAATCAGGAACATTATAAAATGTCAGGGGCAGTTTTCAGTTTATATCACTGTAAAATATATCAGTCTAAGCCACATAGTTCTCAACTTCTTTGTTCAAGAAATAGGGAGAAAAGCAAAACATCATGGACAACTTTTAAATACTGAAAGTTAATAGAACAAGAGGTTTTGCTTTGATGTGCATCGTATGAAAAATAAGAACTATGAAACTCCAATATCTACCATTATTAACAGACTGTTATCCTCCATGATTTAACAAAAAATCAATACATTTATGAGGGGCACAACAAAAATGATGCAGAATTATGGATAATTCTACAAAATCATGAACAGCTGACGGGTATGCCAGGTGATCTACTGCTCATAATAGATAGATGCCTACCAGGAAAGTAAAGTAAACTGGCTTAACCTGATCATATCTGGACATTCTTTTTTTCTGCTGCTTTTCAGTTCTTAGAGTGGCCATTATAGTTAATCATACAAAATGTCTAGGGTTTTAACTCAATTCCACTCACAATCCAGACAACAAATCTTGATTTGTTGTGTAAATTGTGGGTGTGGTGAGCCAAGTACCCAAAATTATGTCGATCTTAAAGAGAGGCATTACAGCAACAGCAGAAGCATTTTCCTGCAAACCAGATAAGTGTCCTTGTCAGAAGAGTGCCCTAAGCAGCCACCTAATATGCCTATGCATGCCGTTAGTATGACATGAAGAAACTTGTGAGGTCTTATGTCCAGTGAGTGGTGGTATTAGACAGTGCAGAAGCAGAAAAAGAATTGGGTAGAGTCCCACGATGCAGGCTGGATGAAATGTGGCCATGGCATACAAGGATTCATAAACCAGCCTACAGAATTATACAGAATATATGAAAACCAAGATTATCCTTCCTACTGCACACAGCACTGATGAGGAGACACCTGTGACACTGATGCAATCCTTCAGACTCTGTTGCAACAAAGGATTTAAGCTTAGTGGAGGTGGAGTGGAAAGACAGCAGCTGGGGTCAACAGAGAAAAGTAAGGTGGAGTAAATGGAGTAGGAGGCCAAGACCAAGGCCCTGTGTTGTGCATACAAGTGGAAAAAAAGGGAAACTGGGGATGATATTGGTCCCCAGAATTTTTCAGAATATTGATTAGGGTCTGAACTGTAAGAAAAGGGTAAGGAGTAAGGGAGACATGACTAATCACTTGAAGGTAGTAAGTTCAAAGCTTACTTTTTCACATGTTGCTTCAGTGAGATGTTCAAACAAAGGCATCTGAGGGAAGTGAGACAGCTACCTTGGGATAAGGGTAATAGGGCTGGGGTGATAGGGTTTGGTTAGGCTGACAGCCTTGTCAAACAGCCTCCTTCTGACATTTGTTTTGTACATTCCTGTATAACATCCTACAGACTTGTACTGCAGTTCTTCACAATGGCTTTTGCAATGGAAAATTATTTTCAGATGTTTTCTTGTTGTACTGAATGTACTATTTGGCACCAGTATTCTTGTCATGAAACACTGTTTTAAGTTTCTTCAGACTTGCATTAATTTAAAATTGTAGAGGTTAGAGATGAGGAAACCTTCCTTTTTCCCTTGCCTTAGTGCTTTTGAAGAGAACAGTAAGTGTTTCTGATTCTAATCTGATGATTGAGATTGATGTGGATTTGAGTTCCCACAGCAGTTGGCTGCACCATAGAATGAATGCATTTAAGGGATAATAAAAGAAGAAAAATAAGTTTTCTTTTAGCTTCACTGAGCAGCCTTAAAAAGGTAGGATTTTATGGTTTTGAATTACAGAGGCACTAGGTTAGACATTTGCTGAAAGGTAACCCCTGGAGAAAGCCATCCTGAAATCAGGATTACGGTCACAAGCTCTGAACAGCAACAAATAAATGAATTCACTAACCATAGATTTATAAAGAAAAAAAAAAAGCCCAGAAATATTAAAAATGCTGACATTCTTTATAAGCTTAAAGATCTGTTGCCTTTAAGTGCAACCATAAAACTTGAAATCCTTCCTTTCAAAAAAACAATCTTGATTTATAATTGCCCTTCCTCATAGAAAATGGTAAAATAAATTACTTTTCTAATCGTTACAGCGAAGATAGTTTCCGTACCTTTTCTGAACTGATCTTGTCATTTACATTTAAATGGAGATGTTCTGAAAAGTGTATTAAATGCATGACTTATGCAGTGACTCAGTGGAGTGTTCTGTGGATGAAACTGGCACTGGGGTTACATCCTTTCTCTGTGCAGCTCCTCTGATAATACATTGGGAGGGGACATATTTTATCTTATGAATGACTTTTTGTATCTTAAAAAGATTTTGGATAACTTGTGGCACTTCCGGTCCAAGGGACTTCATCTCTAAGACTACTTATATCAGTGATTTTTTTTTTTTTTTTGCAAATCTTTATAGCCTTGAATAGTGACATACACTCTCTCTGATAAAAATGGGAGTTTTAGAGCTACATACACCTGAGAACAGTACAGGAAAACAGGCTTATTTTGATCTACTAGGATTATAGTAGTGAGATGTACACTTTACCATGATTGAACAGCAAACTTTTGCAGCTAGCCAGACTTTCTTTGTAGAATGTCAAGTTAGATTGCAGGTCTGAACTGCAAACCTAGAGATCTCTAGTAATTGTCTTTTAGCCTGCATACATACACTCATACTGTGTGATCCAGAACCATTTATTTGAAATAAATTCATGACACAGTGTACTAAACTTCATCCCCACTACAGTGGGGTAGTATCTGCCTCTCTCAATGTAACTACAGCAGGTAAACTAATCTGCTCTCAGCTTCTCTGAGGCAAATGATTTAAATTAAGGCATATTGGTCTCTTGGGTTTGTTTGTAGTCTAAGTATAAGAAAATACTTGTATGTGTAAGCTGGACTCTAACGTTTGATTGATGTTTCATTACATTGTGTGGGTAAAGTCGGTATAGCTGATCAAAAATCAGCTGTACTGTCTTTTTTTTTATTTTTTTTTTGAGTGAGAGCTTGGTAAAGCGAAGTTTGGAAATGTTTCCTTTCCCCACTGTAGTGCAATTTTGGAGTTAGTGAGGCATGGGTGGTGGGGGGAATTGTCATCCTTGAAAACATGCTGTATTTTTTTTTTTAACTACATTAATGTTTTGAACTGTTGGCAGTTCATTGATTTGTGTTTCAGGATTATGACATGTCGATGATATGTTATAATTCTGTGTAAACATAGCTACCACAGCAGCTTCAGTTCCTTATATTTTAGCCCCAAAATAAGGGCCAGAACTAAAAAGTAATTGGGGACAAATGTCACAAGTTAGGGAGAGTTTTTCAGGTTTTTAAATATCAAAACTACTGACTTTATAAAGACATAGCATAAGAGGCATTTCATTAACAAACATTTTCTGAAGTAAAAGAAGTTTGTGACTTTGATTGTTATTATTTATTGATTGAAAATCAACTTTAAAATAAAGCCGCAGACTGTATTAGGAACAGATAAAAAATCTAATGTAGGAATTTGGGATCGCCCTGAAAATTAGAGATATTTGGAAGCTTTTCTAGTATCAGACCTTTAATGAGAGAAAAGTGTGCAGCAGTAAATCAGAACATTTTGTTATCAACCCTTTGCATGTCTTTCTCCAAACAGGATTTATGAACACAATGACATCTTCATTATGAGGAACCAATCCAGGTCTTGAGCATGTAGGTACTCTTATAAGATGTGGTGATCCTCCCATACATCTCTCACTCACCTTGTTCGACATTCTCTTCAGTTCTTTTGTTTATCTGTGCCAGAATTTGCAAGAAAGAGTGCTTGTGGTATGCAAATAACTGTTCACAGGCAGTGTAAAATAAAGCATGCATTCTCAGAAAACAATGTGAAATAGGCAAAAATCAGCCTAAACCACACGTCTAGCCACATTGTTCCCTGTTCACTAATAAGCAATATAAAATAAAATCATTTTAAAATGTAAAACTGTATACGCTTTTAATCTTCTTTACTTTTTATCATTACCTTTATATACTATTTGTCCATATCTAAAATATACTAGCCAGTCTGTTACATTACAGTGGGGAAAAAATATGATGCAAGAAATAGCAAATGTGAAGGTGTCTACTTTGTTGCTCTTTTCAGGAGTACCAGCAGTGGGACTGTAATGTTTAAACTGTCCTTACATGAGTTAAGGCATTTTTGGGTGTTTAAAAATGATTGCACTGGTTTTATTGAGACCTTGAGATGTTTGTGTTTAGAGGATTGACACAAATTTTTGAGGGTATTGTTAAGGGTGTTGTAGATGGTCACAGGAGAGCTATGAGATTCCTGGAGTGATGATGTCATCTGAAATGTTTGTTTTCCGTAACCCATTGTATTTAAAAAAAATGCTTACTTTTCTGTGGGAGCGCAGAATTTTCTTTTCTTGTATATGATCGTACATATTTGTGCTTTTTGGTGGTTATTGGTGCAGTTTTGGTGATTATTGATAGTTCCATTAATCGTCAAGGGTGTGTTAGACTTGCAGACATTTTTGACCTGCAACAAATCCCCAGGAATGTAACGGATTTTTAAGTAGATGAGCACCTGTAGTAATAATTGGATTATAAATGTAAGTAAGAAATGCACTCAGAATACGACTGTTTAGTTACAGGATTTTGGGGTGGTTAGCACGAAATTTGTGGTTATAAGTACAATCTGTTTTGTCTAAAAGAGTCATTTGCACCTGAGGTGTAATGATTTTTAAAGCAGAAGCAGGGATATTGTAATAGTTTGTTAAAGGAAGAGAAAGGACTATCAATCAAGACAGTAGGCAAAGAAGCAGAAACATTTTCTCTAATCATGTTTAACATATAGGTATTGAGTGGTGAAGATCTTGCTTGTTTGTGAAAGTTTACTGGTGATGCTTTACAAAATGTCAAAAAGGTTTAGGCAGTCCAAGATGTTTTCCTGCATTGCTCTCTAACAAGAGGCTCTAAGTAAGTTTGTTTTGAAACTGGAAAAAATGCAAAGAGTGGGTCTATACAAGAGTAAAAACTATTCTAGTCAGTGCATTGCAATTTTTGTTAAAAGAATATTGTCAAAGACCTGGGGATAATCCTAGAATAAGCAATATTGTGAAGTAACTTTGAAAGTCTATTGTGAAATGATTAGAAGGTCTTCAGTCAAGGAATTAGAATCTGTAAGGAGTGTAGCTTGTCTGCAATATTTGTAAGGATGGCATCTGAGTTGCAGTGTTGAGTCAGTAAATTAGGTCTTGTTCCTTTGTTTACCACTTGTGATATGTTGTGAGTAGAGATAAGCCTGTGGAGTAGGGGCTTATAATAATCAATATTCATTTTGCCAAGAATTATTATTGGCTGTCTTATTAAGTTACAAAGAAGATCTAGACTGTCTTGTATTATTCAGGTTGAGGAGGGAGGAGAAATGTAAATAGGTTCATAGGTGTGCACTAGGCCAACGGCCCTGGAGCCTTTACAAGCCTAGCTCATAGAAGTGCCCTGGCATCATGCCGCCTTTAGTTCCCGGTGCTTCTATCAAGTAAGAGCCACTGGAGTGATCCCCAGGATGAACTTTCTATTTCTCATCCACTCATTAAGATTTCTCTTGAAAAGGGCCAGTGAGGTGCTCTGCTTGACATGTATGGGAAGTCTATTCCAGAGCATGGACAGTCTCTGGGTTATGAACCTGTCCCTCCAGCATGTTCTGTTGATTGTGGTAAGGAGGTTGAGGTCCCTGGAGCATGTGGTGCAGAGGGATTGGGATTTCTTTATGTGTAACATTTCTAACAGGGCTGGGTCAGACATGGCTTTGTAAGTCAAGCAGGTATTGCCTCTTAACAGACGATATGAGACAGAGAAAAGCTGGAGTTTTTTGAGTCTGTCCATGTACAGCATGTGTTTAAGGCCTAGGATTATCTTCATGAGGTACTTTTGTGGCCTTTCCAGCTGTTGCAGGTGTTTAGTGAGGTACATGCCAAATGGGACATTATACTCAATGATGAGTAGAGAGAGATGATGACTTCTTTCGTCCTGGATGCAAAACCCTTGGTAATGAGATGTGCCACATAGAAGGACTTTCTGACCACAGTGGCAATGTGGTGGTAGAAGGAGAGGTTGCTGTCAACCTACATCCCCAGATCTCTTAACACCTACAGTGTTCAGTGAGCTACCATCAATGTGGTAAGTAGTGGGAACTGAGTTTTTCCCAAAGGGAATGACAATGCATTTTTTGGCATTAAGCTTAAGGCCATGGCTTCGACACCAGTCGTTGGTCTCAGTGAGGCCTTTCTGTAGGATGTCTACATCACTTGGGGAGTTAATAATGGCTCCCAGCTTGCAATCCTCTGTGAACTTGGTCAGCCAGCGTCCCTTATATATCAGACTCATCAGGCTAATGGGGTGATAATTCTAAGGGTCAGTAGTCTCTCACCCTTTATGGAGAGGGACGACTGTAGCAGTGCACCATTCTGTAGGGACAAATCCTGAGGTGAGACTGTGATTGAACAGGGCACACAGGTGTGGTACCAGTTCACTTTGTAGTTCATGTAGAACACAGCTAGGGATATTGTCAGGTCCCATGGAAGCTGTATTCTTGGCATTGGACAATGCAGCTTTAACCTGTGCTGCAGTAATGCTGGGTGTCTGGCATTCTTCCGGTATTGTGATTGGTCCTTTAAGTGGGGAGAGAGGGGTAAAGTTGGCACTGAATCTGTCAGCCAATATGTTGGCAATATCTGTTGGCTCAGTATAGGAGGTGCCACTGTGCAGTAACTCGGAGCAAACCTGGGTATTGCCGTGGAGATTCTGGATATAACTGTAGAAGACTTTGTGATTGTTTTTAGTGTCTGCCACAATTCTCCCTTCATAGCTAGCTGTAGAGGTTTTGATGAAGGATCTCAGCTTTTTGTTGAGGCTAATAAGGGAGTTTTTCCAGTCTTGGGACTGCACTTTTTTCTGCAACAGTTCTGTTGTAGAGTCTGTTAATAGCAGGGGACCACCAGATTGGATTCCTTTTTTTGGAGGAGAGCATCTTGGTTCTGTTGTGTATGGCTAGTTCCATGCATTTATATATGTGTTTGTACAGTGCACCGGTGTATAACTTGGCGGTTGTGCAACTATTTCCATTTGCATGAGTGCCGTGAAGTTAGCCACCTCTGTGTTTAGGAGCCCAAATTGAGCTTTGGAGAAGTTTTTCATGGTGGTTACCTTTGCTGGTGGTGTGGGTGAGATGTAGATTTCCATTGTCATTAGTTTGTAGTCGGATCTAACCAAGGAGGAATTGATTATTAGTGTTGAGCAATGGTTACCCATGTTAGTAATAACCAGGTGAAGGTTGTTGCTTACTCTAGTGGGGGTAAGAATGAGCTGGTGCAGTGCATTGAAATTAATGAATTCCAGGAAGTGTTGGGCAAGTGTATTGGTGCATGAGTAGTTTTCCCAGTTGATGGAGGGGTAGTTGAATTCACCCAGTATGAGACTGTTGAGTTGGACTCTAATAGTTTCCAGGGTGCTTAGGAACGTGGAGTGATAGTCTTGGGACATGGTTGGGGACCTATAGCAGGGTGCAACCCAAATTGCCATCTTACCCACTGTTAGTTGTACCTGAAGTATCTCCGATGTGTTATGCTGGGCTACTAGTCTAGAGGTGTGCATATCCTTTATGAATATGGAGATGACACCACCTTTGGAGCTTTGGTCCATGTTCTGGGGCCAAAAGGTGTGGAATGAGTTATAGCCTTTTAGCACAGGGGTGCTTTCTGCTGCTTTAAACCAGGTCTCCATTACAGCACAAATGTCGTTCTCCAATTTGAGGAATGCTTCGAGCGAGTGCATCTTGAGATTTAGACTTCTCGTGTTGAGCAACATGATCCTCAGATTGCATTTATTTATAGCTGTTATGGTGGTAATTTTGTCTTTGGAACGCGACCTAAAAAAGGCACTATAGAGGTAGCAAAAGCCTTAGCCAGTATCCGGAAAGCTAGGGGTGACAAATGCAGGCCACCACTGGCAAAGCATCGAGGTCTGTCAATCATGTCAACCAAATGAATGGTATAAACAATTTTGTATGTTATCTTAAAGTAGTTTGAAACAGAACCCAAATCAAGTTATCTTTCAGAAATGGGATTGGCCTTAGAAACAAGAATTAATACTTTTCTGTCTTAGTTATTTGCATGGATAGTTGAGCTGGGAAGAATGGCACAGTGGTATGTATTATTTTTACAATAACATCGGTAGTGATCAAACAGATATTTTTGTCAATATTTCTGTCTTTATGTGGACAGTTGAGATGAAATAAGTGGTGTGATGATGAGAATGCTAAGTCAAAGTGTTACTATTTTTAAAATATGGCTGGCTGTGAATCAACCAGATATATTTGGCAGTGTTTTTGGCTTTGTGATTTGTGTGGACAGTTGAGGTGAGACACGTGTTTTTAGTTTTTTATAGGGATGCTGGTAATCAACCAGATATTTCTGGCAATATTTCTCTGGCTTTGTGATTAATGTGAAGTAACTTGATTGGGGTACTTTAGCATGCAGCAATTTGTTTGTGTGGATTATGGAGATGAAATGTTACATATCCATCAGACATTGTGGGTATAACTGTTGGCTTGTTTGGATGAAAATAACTGATCCTCTTGTACTTGCCTTAGCTTACAACATGCATTATCTTGCTTTGCAGTACTAGTGTAGATGTAGGAGAAGTAAGATGGATTACTTAACCGAACACCTGATATGCACAGACAGACTAGGCATAATTGCTGTGTGTGGAGGAAAAGGACTAACTGCCTACTGTTTGCTTATTATTTTGGCTTTGCAGGACTAATATGATTATGTGAAGCAATGTGCAATATTTTAATGTATGTCAACTGTTTGTAACAAAAGTGAAATACATTACATGGTCATTCTCATTTATCACAATCAAATGTCTGAATTGTTCATAGCAGTGGGTATAACTATTTCTTAAGTGTGGGTTGCCTGAATGAAAGTAACTGACTGTTGTCATTTGCTCACATTTAATGGTCATTTCTTTAGAAGAAAAAAAAAATAAATAAATGTGTCCAGAATACTTAGACCTTCAGAACTTCTAGAGGTTAATGACCCCCACACACTGAGACTGTATAAGTGGATTTTGACACGGGTTTAGTAAATGCCTCTGCCCTGATCCCTAACTAGTCTAAAACCAACCCTGCTCATAGGTGCACACAGAAGACTTTTGTACTTTGGGGGGGGGGGGGTGATGTCATTTATTTAACGTTTTTCCCAAACCTCACAGGTCATTATATCTAGTACTGGGCTGGGGACAGTGTGGTCATTATTTCTTTAACATTCCTCACAAACTTCAGAGAGGTGCACAGAGGATCACTGTAGTTTGTATGTAACATGGAAATATTACTGTAATCATTTGTTTTTTCATTTTCCTCATAAATACCTAATACATATAAAGGTGACTATCTTATTGAAGAGAGTAAATAAGCATACTGTTTATATATCCCTGACGGCAAATATGTTATTTTCTAGTTGTTTTTTCAGGTTTTTCTCGGACTGACATCAGAGGAGTACACAAGAGGTAGCTCTATTTTGTAGGTAGGGGCTGAAAGGAATGCTGTATATAAATATGACAGCAACAGTTTGGAATATGGTCAGCTTTGAGCATTAAAAGTTTGATTTCTTCCTTGAAATAAAAAGTAGGATTGAATTTCTGGTGGTTGTGTATTTTAAAATACACTAGGATTCACAATAGCAAAGTGCTGCCTCCTGTGTGGCATGGGCCAAGCCAAGGCTGCAAGGAGTCAGGATCATTGCCCTCCACTTAAGGGGCAGTTTATTCAGATAATTATTATGATTATTATTGTTTGTTTATTTTTTGGTCTTCAGGAATGAAAGATTAAAAAGACAGTGTAACATCCATTGGAGGCTTTTGTTCTCCATACCCCCCACAGTACAACCACAAGTAACTTGTTATTATGTATAGCAGGGGGTGCAGGGGGCAAAAGCCCCCCTTGGTTGATGTAGGTAGTCATCTTGGCGAATGTTTATTTTAGGACACATTAATGTAAAAAGAATTAGACTGACAAATCATTCCACAAGTAGACACTCATAACTGGCAGCCCTATCAGGATATCAATAAAGTCAGCACTGCCCACACCTGTGTGAACTACAACAGTGTGCCCGAATGTAAACAGTTACTGAATTTCTTTTCCATATGCATGATTTTGTTTGAGTATCCTTGGATCAAAAGGCAGCGGAAAAAAACTCTAAATTGTACCTTAGAAAATGTGTAACCTCATGGCTTCTGAGTGCTTACCAGCCAACAGACCCCCACTTAATTTGGCTATTAGAGTAGTCTTGGTCAGTTAAGGTGTATTGAAAAGATGCCTGGAAAAACAAGGTTGAAGGAGAAGAATAAATGTTGTTCCTTAATCATGATTTTCATTCAGGCAATTGTCGCATGAAAAAATTGTTTAAAAAGGCTCTAAAATCATCTGAGGGCATCTAGAAACCTCATGGCTTCTGCAGGACCAGTGGCTGCTAGTCCCCTGTCTTATTACAGCTATTTCCACTGCAGCTATTACAGTGTAGTCTTGCTTAGATAGAAAGGATGCAGGGAAAAAAAGCTGGAGAATAAGACTACATTTCTTTTTTGATTTATGATTTTTGTTCAGGCAATCACTGAATAAAAAAGGTTGTTTAAAAACTCTAAAATGCACCTCAGAGCATCTATAAAAAACATGGCTTCTGGGAGCCTTGCAGCACCCAGCCACCCCATTATCTTCAGAGTTATCAGAGAGCACTCTTGCATAGACAGGATATTTTGCATGAATGAATGAATTAATGAGTGAATGAAAAAACTGAAGAGTAAGACAAACTTTGAAAAAAAGGTGAAAAAAGGTAATCTGGATAGTGTGAGTAGGACAGGATTGGTTAGGTAATGGGGAACATCATGGAGCTTTTTTCACCTAGGGCGCAGGTTTACCTAAGGCTAGCCCTGATTGGCAGACGATAAAAATCCCTTACAGAGTACTCTGTCAGAAATATTGGGTGAGCAAATGGGTGTAACTAATGAAATTATTCTTCTGAGCTGAGATACAGGATATGAACTTCCTAGACATAGTAAGGCTTTGCTAAGTTTAATTCTGGTGGCTGCTAAAAAAGCAGTTACTAGAAAATGGAAATCAGAGTCTAAACCAACTGTATTTGAAGTACTGAATAACTGGAAGTGGGATCTTTAGAAAAGGTAGGAGCAAAGAACATGGAAAACAATTGGAAATTGTGGAAACAATACATGCAGAATAATGCTTTGTAGGTTTAATGGAAAGCAGGGGCTGAGCAATTTATGTAGTATTGGATTGATGGTAGTTATATAGAAAAACATACGTGATACATAATGCTTGTAACTAAGAGTATGTTAATATGGTATGTTTTATATAAATGTATGTATGCCTGTGTCTGAAGTTATAATTCTCTAAAGATGTTAAAGAAAATCTTAAATACTTGAGGTCCTGATTCCCAAGTCACTAAGAATTTGTTCTTTTTTCAGACAGATTATGACATAATTTTTGATCTGGATTAAAAAGAAAAGGCAAAATCATATTTCAATGAGATCCACCATGCCTACACTTGATGCACTTCAAATGCAACAAATCAATGCCATGACCATAATAAAATAAATTTTATTGAGTGCTTTCATTAACAATGTTAAGTAAACTTCATCAAAATGAGGGAATAAAAAAACATTGAACCCAGCTGTTGATCAGAGCGTGTGTATGTACCTTTAAGAAGCATTTCCAGATGTAGCACAGGCATATAAATACAGAGTGTGTGTAGGCAGCAGTGCCATTTTGAGAGAACAGCTGGAGTGTTAACATGTATGAGTGCAGTAGGTCTGTTTAAGTTTAAGTTACAAAGCCTAATTTCTGATGTGTTTGTATATAATAAAGCTGCATGAACAGAACTCACAAAAGTCTGTCTGTTTTATCCTGAGCAGACAAGCGACATGGTGTCAGAAGTGGGATTAGAAGAGCAACTTCTTCAAACCATCAGGTGTAGAGTTGAAGGTGAATGCAGACTAAGCAGGTTGAGTGAAACAGCACAGACAAATGGAAAAGGGCCAGAAATGAGCTAAAGGTAAATAAAACTGCACAAATGAGTTGTTGGGCAAAGAAAATGAAACTGCACATTTATAAGGCATAAAACACATTATTAATCAAACGAGTAGCACAAAAACATATTATTAAGCAAACAAAAGGCACAAATTGCATTATTAATTAAACAAAATGTTCAAAACTACAATATTTGATAAAACTAGCAAAACTTCATATGGGGTTCAGATTTATCTTTGGTTTACATAATGAGCATGTCTAAAGTAAAACGAGCACAAGAAAAGTATAATGAGCATAATAAGAGATTAAAAAGGCATAACGAGTACAATAAAAGGGCAAATTAAACTTAAAGAGCAAGGCAACAGCATGTTTTTAGTAAAAGACTGTGTTTGGCCACAAACTACTATTTCACATTGAATGAAGCCACTCAAAGCATAACTAGAGTTGTTCAAAGTATCTTAGTGTGTGCAAAGTGCTTGCAGAGTGTGTGCTTTATTATGGTGCAATTATTTCAAAGAGTTTGCTGTGTGCAAAGCAGAGTTACATTTGCAAAGTACAGTCAAAGTACAGACATTTCGTAAAGTTTCTTGTGCTGTGTGCATTTGTTTGCAGAAAGCCTCCATTTCAGAATGTTTTTTTACACCGTGCAGAGTTATTTTACAAAGTACAGCCATTTTGAAAGGTTCTTGTGCTGTGTACAGTTTATTTGCAAAGTGCATTCATCTCAAAGTGTTTCTTAGTCTGAGCTTTTTCATTGTGTACAGTTTATTCACAAAGTACAGTCATTTTGAAGTATAATTTACACTGAAAAGGAGTAGTTTCATAATGTGCAGTGATTTTGAAGTGCTCTTGTGCTACGGAGACTTATTTGGCAAAGTGCAGTTATTTCAAAGAGTTTGTTGTGCCATTGGGCATAATTACAAGTACCTACATAAAGTTCTGGCATATATTTACATGTGTATGTTTGTTCATAATTTCAAGCACCTTCACTACTGTGTGTTAATATGGCAGAGGCATTTTGCAGACCAAATCCACTTGTGTTTGTTCATAATATAGCATATAATCGGAGAGTATTTGAGAAGAAATCCAATATTTTCATATAAGCAGGTTTTTCTAACAAGGGCATTAATTTTGCTTAACTTAGTTGGGTCAGAAGCTTTTGAAAGAGATCATTCATTTGTGTATGCACCAGAAATGTATGCAAGAGAGGGGGGAAACCATCATATTATGGTACCAGCTGAATCAAGGGAAGACCCCCTAGTGCTTAAAACATACATTTGGAGAAATGTGCAACCCCCAGACAAATGTTACATTAGTGAAGAACTTATTTATACAAGAGATCAAAAGCCAGGTGAAACTTTTGCAGCTTATATCACTGACTTTGACAAACAAGGCTAAACTGTGCACATTTGGTGACTTGCAAGATGAGTTAATAAAGGACAGGCTTATGTGTGTTGTTAATAGTGCTGCAGTGAGAAAGATTTTGCTTCATGACAGTGATTTAAAGTTAAGCAAACCCATAGAGATTTGTCTAATCATGAGCTCACAGAAAGGCATACAAGTATGCTTACAAGTGATAAGAGCACAGTTTCAGCAGCCTCTAGAGCAAACGTAGACAGCATGCAACATGTGGCAAGCAGAAACTGGGCTAAGCACATGGTAGCAGCATCCCCTGTAGGTTTGGCAGGGAAGACCCATAGCTTTCTAACAAGTTCCAAGACTAGCTCAGTAAAAAGGACATGCTCAGTACAGTATAACCCAAGTTACATCTTGCTAACTGTCATAATTGTGGAGGCAGCCATGAGTCAAAAAGAGAGAAGTACTTAGCATTTGGTCAGCAATGCCACAAGTGTAAAAAATGGAACCATTTTCAAAAGTGTTGTAAATCAAGTAAGCCTCATTCAGTTATTAAGAAAGGTCACTCAAAAAAGCAAGTTGATCATATTGATAGCTGCAACCCTGCTTTCTATGTAGATGGTGTATCAGTGATTGGTGAAAAGGTTAATGCAGTAGATTTTGTTGGCAAAGAATGAAGTATTTTTACAGTCCTTATCAATGGTAAAACCACTGAGCTCAAAGTAGACACTAGTTCAAAATGTAATGTAATGTCAGCAGAAACATTTGCTAAAGTAAGGGCTGGTGAGCAATTTAATTTGGTCATTTGTTTGAAGCTTGTTGCTTATGGAGGTGAAGAGCTTCAAACCGAAGGCTCAATTGTGCGTTCATGCTATTTTGCTGGGAACAGTTACAGCTTGCAATTTTATGTAGTCCGAAGACCTGTGCAGTCATTATTAGGTCTCAGAGACAGTTTGAGAATGAAACTGCTTTCCTTTACCAAAAAAAGTACATAATGTAAGCAAATGTCCTAGTTCCAGCTTCAGTGGCACTATGTTCTCAGAGTATGCTGATGTTTTTGATGACAAGCTAGGCAAACTTCCAGTTGTGTACCTCATGAAGTTAGATCCAAAGGTCATACCAGCAAGAAGAGTTCCAGTAGCTATACAGGACAAAGTCAAGGTCCAATTAAAATGGTGCAGCAAGGTGTGATTTGTCCAGTCACAGAACTAAGTGGGTATCATCTATGGTAGCTGCTCATAAGAAGAAGAATTCAGATGAAATCAGAATATGCATTGACCCAAGAGACTTGAACAAGGCATTAAAAAGACCTCATCATCCTATGCGTACAGTCGAGGAAATTGCAAGCCTCCTGCCAAATGCCACTGTTTTTTCTGTCTTAGATGCAGAGAGTTCGTTCTGGCAAGTGATGCTTGATTACAAATGTTCACTACTGACTACATTCAGTACCCCATTTGGTAGATGCAGGTTCCTCAGGATGCCTTTTGGAATAAATTCTGCCAGTGAAGCCTTTCAGCGTACAATGGAGCAAATTATTTCAGGCTACCTGTGTGCAATTATAGTTGATGATTTACTATTTGGAGGTAATGGTGAAGCAGAGCATGATGGAAATCTCAGGAAAGTTCTGGACACAGCATGTGAAGTGAAGTTAAAGCTGAATACTCTGAAGTGTAAATTCAGACTACCAGAAGTTACTTATGTAGGTCATTTATTTACCAGTACAGGCTTACTTACCAGATCCTTCCAAACAAACAGCCATTCTTGGGATGCCAGCTCCACACGCTGTCCAAGCTTTACAGCATTTTCTTGCTATGGTTAACTATTTGGCCAAATTTATCCCTGAATTTAGTAAGTTATCAGAACCTTTGAGAGAGCTGACATACAAAAATGTTACATAGTCATGGTTAGAACAACACCAGAGAGCATTTGATAACTTCAAACAGCAAATTGCTAAGCTTCCTACATTAAGATACTATGATGTCCACAAACCATTAATTCTTTCTTGTGATACTTCAAAGTTCCATCTTGGTGCAGTTATTCATCAAGAGGGGAGACCTGTTGCCTATGCATCTAGAACTCATACCCAAACTGAGATGCAGTATGCTCAAACTGAGAAGGAACTTTTGGCAATTGTGTTTGCATGTTCGAAGTTCCATGATTAAATTTATGGCAGAGCAATCCAGATAGAAACTAACCATCAACCTCTAGTCATTATTTTAAAGAAGCCTATGCATTCTGCTCCAGCAAGACTACAAATGATGCTTAAATTGCAAAAGTATAATTTCAAAATGGTCTATACAAAGGGTAAACTTCTTTATCTGTCTGATACCTTATCCATTGCCCCAAAATACAATAGAACAGCTTGATGCAGAGAATTTTGACTTTGATGTCATAGAACTGTGTACGTTTTTGACCACAAGACTTGATGAGCTGAGAGATCATATGATGACTGATCCAATTTTGCAAAAGCTCAACCACTTCATCAAAGTAGGATAACTGTCAAAGCAATCCTGTGTACCAACAAAAGTACAATTTTACTTTTCATACAGATATGAGATGCTGATGGAAGATGGTATCATTTTCAAAGGTCAAAAAGTTGTTCCTACTTCCTTACAACATGAATACATTCAGATTTGACATCATGGCCACTCAGGTTCCCATTCTACCAAAAGAAGGATGAGAGGGCTAGTATTGTTGTTTTCTCTAGTGAAATACATTAATAATGTGCTTTCTGCTTGTTCAGTGTGCAACAGTACTAAGCCACATTTGCAGAAAGAGCCTCTTCAGCTGAGCCAAATTCCTGAACTACCTTGGTCAACAGCAGCAACTGACATATTTGAGTGGCACAGTCAACATTACTTAGTGTTGGTAGACTCTTATTCGAACTGGTTTGAGATCGATTTGATACCTAACCTAACGTCCAGTGCTATTACTAAAATGAAACATCATTTCTCAGTCCATGGTAGTCCACATAGTTATTTCTGACAATGGTTCTCAGTTTACCAGTCAATCGTTTCAGAGATTTGCTAAAGAGTGGGAATTTATCCATGTTACTAGCAGTCCTGAACATTCTCAGTCAAATGGTCTTGCTGAATGTGCAGTACAGATTGCAAAACAGTTACTAGAGAGGTCAAAGCTTGACAATACTGATCTCTTCTTGAATTTACTTGATCTCAGAAATATACCCCGTGACAACCAAATGGGCTCACTTGCTCAGAGACTTCTAGCTAGGCAAACCAGAACAACCTTGCCTATCCGTTCTAGTTTGCTAATAGCAACAGAGCAATTAAAGCCCAACTTTTTAAGAAACGTTCTCAGAAGTCCTGCTGTGATGAAATGAGCAGATTTCTTTGTCCATTAAAAGGAAAGACTGTGAGGATGCAAGCGGCGAAAGGATTTGATTGAATTGGTGAAGTGAGAGGTATATGTACTCAGCTGAGATCCTGCTTAGTGGAATCTGAGGTTATAGAGCACAGAAGAAATCACAGACATCTTCTTCCTGTATCAGAAATCCTATTGCAGCATCATACCTGTGATACAGACTCTAGATCTCAGAGCAATGCAGACAATGTTCATACCGAAGAACATGTTGCAGTATCCATTCCCATTCCTGATAATGTCCCAGATGTCCCCAAAGTTGAACATTCCTTGAAGACAGTCCCCGTTGCTAGATCCAATTCTGACTTTTATGTTGCATGTTCAGGTCGCATTTCAAGACCTTGTGTAAAATACACAGCAACTTGGACATAATTGTTTTATATGTCTAATTTTGTATGATTGCATGTCAAATAACTAGTTCTGTAAATTGCAGGTCATTGGATACTGTTATTTCATATAAGGAATATCTCTCAGAGGGAGGAGGTAAATCAGAGCATGTGTATGTACATTTAAGAAGCATTTCCAGATGTAGCACATGCATATAAATATAGAGCACATGCAGGCAGCATTGCCATTATGAGAGAACAGCCAGAGTGTTAACATGTATGAGTGCTGTAGTTAGTCTATATAAGTATTTATTTGTATTTAATTTAATTTTATTTTATATTTGTTAACAGGGAGAGTCCAACTGGATACAGGTCCATTTTCAGTGGAGGCCTGGGGAGAAAAGCTCCAACTAATACATTAACATTTTCAGGCATTACATGTGACATACGTTCAGGCAGACTAACATTGTGAACAAAAGGACAGCATTTAGTACACACTCTGAGTGATTGAGAACAACAGGTAAGACAGTACATATCACGTTACTAAATATGACAAGCATACATAGAGTTCATTTCAGTAGTTATTAGACAAGCTGTGAGATTAGCAATATTCTAGAGTATTATCCATTGGTGAGACAAGAACATAGGCTGTTGTTCCTAAAGTGAATTTTAAGGAGTTTCCTAAAATGAGTGGTGGAGTTGTTGGATGTTAAGTGGGCAGGAAGGGAGTTCCAGAGTTTACAGATAGAGTGGCTATAGATGGATTTTCCTGCCTCATTGTTATATTTGGTGACCTGAAGGTGATTTTGGGTGCTAAATCTTAAGGTTCTTGTAGTGGTGTGAGGGTAAAGTAGGTGTTGTAGAGGGGTCTATATTAGAACACCGAACATTCAAAATGTCAAGTGTTCTAATATCAAACCCTAGCAATCGAAAAAAAAAACATCAAACATTCGGAACAGCGAATTGTTTCCTAGGGAAAAATTTGCTGGTCCAAAACACATACACACAACACAAGCACACCAATCCACAGACATACACCTAAACTCTAACACCTAACCCTACACTAAACTATACAAACACCACTAACTATCCACTTACCTTAACCCAAACCCTAACCCTAGGGTCCGTCACTATCACACAGTCACCTCACCTGCACCCTAACTCACCTAACCTGCCCTAACCCACACGTCCACACAATCGCACACTTGCCTGACCCACGCACTAACCCACCTAACCCTCCCTAACTCACATGTCCACACAGTCATACACTTACCCAAACCCGACCCATAACTTTCCATCAGAGCTCTGAAAATACCAAAGCAACAGAAACGGACAACCAAATTATTTCCCTAGGAAAGAGTTCAGCTTCCTGTTACTTCGATATTTTCAACGTTCGCTGAAAACGGGCCTGTATTAGAACACCCAACATTTCAAATGTTCGGTGTTCTAATATAGACCAGTTGTAGAGCTGGGATTTTATCTGAGTGGTGTAATATTTTGTGGGCTAGTGAAAGTTGATTGGTTTGAAGTAGGAGTGGGAGCTCTAACCAGTTAAGCTTGTTGAGACATTCACAGTGATGTGTTATATAGGATGAGCCTGTAGCAAATCTAGCTATCTTATAGCAAGATTTGAGTTTGTTTAGATCAGTTTTACAAAGGTTAGTGAGAATAGGGGAGGCATAGAGTAAGGTAGATAGTAGGTGTGTTCTAGCTATTGTCATTTTGGAGTGATTTGAGAGAAAGTGATTATTACGATAGAGTAGTCAGAGTTTTTTATGAACTTTCTTTATAGTTTGGGCAATGTGTAGGTTAAATCTAAGGTGATTGTCTATTTCCACACCTAGCAGCTTGATGTGATTTGATAGGGGTAATAGTAGTATTGTTGTTGGAGGAGACTGTGAAGTTGTCTGTTGGGGGTAGGGATCTGTGTGAGCTAAAGAGGAGCAATTTTGTTTTGGTGGGTTAAGAATGAGCTGTTGGTTGGTGAACCAAGTTTTGGCTAGAAAAAAGCATTCTTGTGTTTGGGAGAGAAGATGATCTAGTGTGGGGGCTGTGCATATTATAGTGGTATCATCTGCATATTGTACTATAGAGGCTTTAGGTGTAGTGGATGGAAGTTGATTACTGAACAGGGTGAATAGTAAAGGACCTAAGATGGAGCCTTGCGGGGAACCCTAGGTAAACAGGTAGCAAGGAGGATATTTGGTTTTGCCATTTTACTGCTTGCAGTCTCCCAGATAGGTCTTAAACCAAGAAATAGAAAAGGTACTGAGGTTTAGGGAAGAGTGCATGTAAGAGTTTTGGGTGATTGACCATGTCAAAAGCTTTGGATAAATCTAAGAATGTAGCAGTCCATTATTTTTGTGATTATTAATGGTGTTAGTGAATGATGTAAGTGCGGTGGTAGTGCTATGGAAGGGTCTAAAGCCATGTTACTGTATGGATAGAAGTTTGTTTTCTTGGAGATATTCCATCAATTGTTGTGAATTACCCTCTCAAGGATTTTTGATAAGGGGATAGTATAACTATAGGCCGATAGTTATTGAGTTCAAAAGAGTTTCCCCCTTTGTGAAGTGGTATTATATGAGATATTTTCCATAAGTGGGGTACTGTACACTTAGAGATGGATCTGTTAATTAGGATAGTGACAGGATAGGCTATAGCTTCAGCGGCTAGTTCATAGGTTCATACTAGGCTATCTGCCCTAGGGCATTTATAAGCCTAGCCAGAATGTGTTTGGCTTTCGCCACCCATTTTAAATTTATTTTGCTATGCCCTTTTTCGAGGTTAGTATACTGTGCCTCTGTCTAACAGTGACACAGAAGTGATACCTGGGGTAAACCTACAATCTCCCATCCACTCATCAAGATTCCTCTTGAAGAGAGTCAATGAGGGACTATGCCTAACCTGGACTGGGATTTTATTCCAGTGTGAAGGGAGCCTCTGGGTTATGAATCTGAGGTTCAAGTTTCTCGAGCGCGTAGCTCAATGGGATTTGGATTTTCTGAGGTGCAGCATGTCCATTAATTCCGGGTTGGACATGGCTTTATACGTCAGGCACAGATCGCCTCTGAACAGGTGGTATGCCACTGAGTAGAGCTGGAGTTTCTTTAACCGGGCAGCATATTGCATCTGTTTGAGCCCTTTGATCCTCTTGGTGAGGTACTTTTGGAGTCTTTCCAGTTGCTGCAGGTGTCTGGTAAGGTACATCCCAAAAGGGGCATTATACTCAATTATGGGCCTGATGAGGGATGAGTAAAGAGGCATGATGACCTCCCCTGATCTAGATGTGAATCCCTTCATGATTAGGTGGGCTATATAAAATGTTTTTCTAACCGCTTTGTCCACGTGGTTGTCAAATGAGAGATTGCTATCAACTTGGGTCCCCAGGTCCCTAATTACTTCTTCTGTACTTAATGGATTACCACCTATGTGGTAATTTGTGGGCACTTTGTTTTTACCAAAGGGGATGACTATACACTTTTTGGCATTAAGCTTGAGGCCATGGCTCTGGCACCAGTTGTCTGTTTCTATGAGGCCCTTTTAGAGGATGCTTGTGTCGGCTGGAGAGTCAATTATGGCGCCCAGTTTGCAGTCATCTGCGAACTTGGTCAGCCACAGTCCTTCCGTGTTGGCCTGTACCTCTGAGAAATATATACCGAACAAGAGAGGTCCCAGGACTGAGCCTTGTGGGACAACACTTGTAACTGGTTTGGAGTCTGCATGGCTCCAGCAATTCTAACCATGTGGGTTCTGTCCTTGAGCCAGTTTGCAATCCATCTAGTGACATACGGGTTTATATTTAAGCTGGTGAGCTTATCTATAATGCTCGAGTGGGGTATTGTATCGAAGGCTTTTGCGAGGTCCAGGTAGGCTGTGTGGACCACCTTCCCCTCGTCAATGGCCTTGGTGACTGTTTCAAAGAAATCAACCAGGTTTAAGAGGCAGGATCTGCCCTTAACAAAACTGAACTGGGTAGGATCCAGTGTTTGTAGGTCCCCAATATGTTTATTTATGAGGTCCATGATGATCCTTTCCATAGCTTTGCAGACCAAGCTAGTCAGGCTTATGGGGCGATAGTTTCCAGGATCTGTTGAAGCATCACCTTTATGGAGAGGGATCACTGTTGCTGTATGCCACTCTTTGGGCACATATCCTGTAGTAAGGCTGAGATTGAACAGTAGTTTTATGTTTGGGTTTAGCTCTTCTTGGAGTTCATGTAGGACGCAGCCCGGGACACCATCTGGTCCCATTGATGCTGTGTTTTTTGCTTTGGAGAGGGCGGCTCTTACCTGAGCATCTGAGATGTCAGGGGGCAGCACTCTGCTGGGATAGATATTTGCCCTTTTGGTGAGGAGGGGGGGGCGAGTTTGCGCTGAACCTGTCAGCTAGGATGTTGGCAATGCCTGTAGGTTCGGTGTATTTTTTGTCATTTTGGACTAATTCTGAGCATATCTGGGAATTACCACCCAGGTTCCTAACATAACTAAAGAAAGCCTTGTGATTATCCTTAGTGTCCTGTGCAATTTTTCTCTCGAAGCTGGCCTTAGACAATTTTATGTGTGCCCGTAGTTTTTTGCTAATACTGATCAGTGATGCCTTCCCTTTTTGGGATTTTGCTCTATCATTTAGTAGCTTCCTCCTTCTATTGTATAGTTTGTTTATGGCTGGGGTCCACCAGACAGGACGTCTGCCTTTGGAGGATTGGGTCTTGGTTTTATTTGGGATCGCATGATCCATGCATTCCTGAAGGTGTTCATAGAATGCGTTTATAAAGGATTCTGCAGTCTGGGCCGTATTTTCCACAGGCCCGGGGGCTTTGAAGGATTCCACCTCAGTTTTGAGGAGTGTGAAATTTGCTTTAGAAGTTTTTCACTGTGGTTTTCTGGGCAGGGGGTGGGTTCGGGATGTGAATATCCAGTGAGATTAGTTTATGGTCTGATCTTACCAGTGAAGGATACACTTCTGGTCTGGAGCATAGAGTCCCCATGTTGGTGATGATCAGGTCCAGTATGTTTTCCCCTCTTGTGGGAGTGGTAACAAGTTGTTCCATAGCATTTGAGTTTATAAATTCTAGGAACCTTTGGGCTAGGGTGTTGGAGCTAGAGTAATGCTCCCAGTCTATGTTTGGGTAGTTGAAGTCGCCCAATATAATGGTGTTTGGAGAGACCTTCATATTTTCCAGTGTTCTCAGGAAGGCCGATTGGGGTTCCTGGGTTTGGGAGGGTAGTCTGTAGCAGGCTATAAACTGGAAGGCAGTTTTACCCACTGTTAGTTGCACATGGATAGTCTCTGATGCTTCGTGCTTTGCCACCAACCTGGAGGTGTGGGTATCTTTGATGAATATCGATACTCCCCCTCCTTTTGTGGTTCGGTCCAGGTTTTGGGGCCGAAAAGCATGGTATGAGGTATAACCTGGTAGTGCTGGGATGCTCTCGGGAGCCCTGAACCAGGTTTCTGTTACTGCACAGATATCGATGTTCTCCATGCTAAGGAGAGTTTCGAGTGCGTGCATCTTGAGGTTTAGACTTCTGGTGTTGAGTAGCATTACTCTTAGTTTCTTATCCCTTGTGATACCTATGGAGGTGGGTTTGTCTTTTGAGCCTTGCCTAAAAAAGGCACTATGGGGGTAGCAAGAGCCTTTGCCAATATCCAAAAGCCTGAGGGTGACAGGTGCAAGCCGTCCCTAGCGAAGCATCGTGGCTTGTTGAGCATATCATCCCAAGCTGACAGGCATTGGATCCCCTTTGAATGACACCAGTACTTAAGCCAATTGTTGAAATTGATCATCTTGTCTTCATATTGTGGCATCATTCTTGGTGAGGGTAAGATGCTACTCAAGGTCAGGGTCATACCGGCCTGGGCTACATGCTCAGAGAGCTCCTTTATGTCTCTTTTCATGTAGTCCAGGGAGGTCGTCTCAGGTCATTCACACCAGCATGGACAATGACTGAGTCATATTTGTACTTGCCTTGGAGTGACCTGAGTGCTTGTGTTATGTGGCGGATCCTAGCGCCGACAGGCTGCTCACCGTGACCCTCTCCTTGTTCAGCCTGGTGAGCGGGACGTCAGTGTGCCTGATGATAGAGTCACCTATTACAAGTGTATCAGGTGTGTTGTTTAGTCTTAAGGGCTGTGACTGTTTGGCACACTGGCTTTGTGAGATATGTGTTGCACATGTTTTGTTTTGGGGTAGCGGCTGCTTGGGTGTCTGCTTTGGAGGTCTCTGCTGCTTTGGCAGATCTTTATTTAGAGCCTCCGAGTATGTTTTTTTGTGATTATGTGTTTGGTTTGCTGTCATGGTAGGTCTATGTGAGACTGGAATTGTAGTGAGTGTGGTTTCCATCTCCTCCTGACTGGTTATGCCAGTACTGAGTTGAGAGAGCTTAGCCTCCAGTTTGGCTATATGGTTGCATCTCTCACATGTGTTGGAATTTGTTGGGAGGAGGAGAGGGTTGTCTGTGTACATGAGGCAGTTGTAACATTGCCTCAAGATTCCCAGATTCACCAGCTGGACCAGAGGAGATTGACAACTGACCTTTGGACATGCTAGAATAATATTGGGAATTCCTTAATAATTGAAAACCAGGGCCAGTGGGGAGTGAGGGTGTAGTGCTTTTAATTTTTAGTGCTGACTTATTATTGCTTTAGTGAGCAAGTGCCAGGTAACTTAAGTGCAATGTGTTACAGGTAACTTAAATGCAAAAATGACAAACAGTAACTTTCTTTCAAGTGAAACAAGGAAATAAGTACAGTAAGCAATGCAGATATCACTAATGATCCACAGAAGCACTGAGAAGCCGCGTATTAGGTGGAATTAGCGTTCCAGGGAAATAACAAGCAAACAAACAACAAGCATATAAACAAAGCTAGATTTAGCAGGCCTGGATCTAGTCTATGCTACAGCAAACAAGGTGTACCAATTTCAGTAAGATACAGTTCAAATATTCAGGCACTATAAACCTTTAACCAGAAATTCCCAGCTCAGAAGGGCAGAGTCCAGCCTCTTCTCCCACAAGAGAGCAGACCACAAACCTTCTTAATGTAAAATAACTGGCCTGAAGCCCAAGTGCTTAAACCAGAACTAATACACTTTAAGAATAACAGACACTGGGTTCTCAATCAGCAGTTCCCAACTTAGAAGGATGAAAGCTACCTGTCCTGCCACCACAGTGCATGCCACAAACTTTCCTAATGTAAAACAACTGGTTGTAGATATTCCATGGGTAGCTTGTCGGTGGCTTGGGTGGTCGGTTTGTGTTTTTGGAGAGGTTTTTGTATGGTCTTGATTGATAATGAATGAAAGTTAAAGTGGGGGCCATATATTTTTGTTTCATATGGAGAAGATGATTTTGTTGGAGTGGGGTTATTAAAGCTAGTTTGGTTATTTGCAAGGGACTGGATAGTTTCTGTAAAGAACTTGTTGAATTGTGTGGGGGTATTGTCATGCTCGTTTACTGTTTTTGGATTGGGGGTGAAGTTTTCCCTGGTTGTAAGAGAGAGTTGATTGCTGCCCAGAATTTTTAGGGGTTATATGAATATTTTGGTAGTAGGAGATTTTATCTGTTTTAATTCTTTTGGCCTTAGTTGCGTAGTTCAAAGTAGTTTTGTTTGTCTATTTGTGTTTTACTCTTATGAAATTGTGTCCAGGCTTTGTGCCTATTATTGAGTAATACTTTTGTGTCTTTAATTAGCCAGATGGCATATTTAGTTTTATTTAGTTTTAATTCTAGTGGTTCTGGGGGGGGCATGGTTGTTAAGTATATTTATGAAGATTGTATTAAAGTATGGGACTGCATTTTCGAGTGCTAATTTTTTCATGGGGGTCCAGTTACAGCTTTTTAGGACCATGTTAAAGTTATTAAGGTTAAAATGTTTTTTATTTCTACATTTTTTTTATTTTTAATTTTTCATACTGTTACCTGGGTCATTTGGGGTGTTTTACATCTTAGTAGAAATGTTGGTTGGTGATTGCTGAGGGTGTCAGGCAGACATCCAGCTAGGGATATGAGGGACGGATGGGATACAAGTATCCAGTCCAGTATGGATTGATGTTTGGTTCTTTTGTCAGTTCTAGTTGGAGATGTAATAATTTGGGTTAATCCATGTAGGTTAATGTGGGAGAGTGGATTTTGAGTGGAGCAGTTGAGCCAATCTATATTAAGGTCCACTAGTAGGATGTTTTCTTGGAGTAAGGAGTTAGATATCCATTCTAATAGGTTTTCCATGATGGTAATATTGTTGCCTGGGGGGATATAGCAGCCTATAATGTTGATATATTTTTGGAGGTTTAATTTTAATTTAGCGAGGGTGAGCTTGGCATTTTTGAGGTTAGGGGTTGAGATGTTTAGTTCTAGTATGAGGTGATTTTAAAATAGTATGGTAACCTCCTACCCCTTTTACCTATTCTGTCTGTATGAATGATATTGTACCCTGGTGCTGTAATTTCATTATAGTGGATATCTGTTTTTAGCTGGGTCTCAGTCAGTATGACAGTTTCTTGATTATATAAGGTTAGTAGAGCATGGAGTTCATGAACTTTGTTAAGGATACTCCTTACATTAAGATTAATAATGAGGAGTGAGTGTTTCTCCCTGTGGAGCAGGGCATTATTCAGGTTGGGGTTTGGAGTGTCTAGTTTTAGTGGGCCTGGGTTAGGGGGAATGTCACCACAACATATAAGTTTTGTTTTTAGGTATAAGTAGAGTCTGTTAATTTTACTGATGATTTTTATGTGTTTAATGTAGTGTGGGATTGCCTATGTGTTGGGTGTATGCTATATGAGAGATGGTGTAAAGGGGTGGCTTGGTAGATGTATGTGGCTAGGTGAGCGTAAGTATCAGTGGGTGTATTATTAAGGGATGTAGATTGTTTTGGAATGCTTAGGTTATGTTGAAGATGGACATGATAATTGGTAATGCATGAAAGAAGTACTAGGGTGGAGATGAATATGGAATATAGTAGGAATTGTAGATTTGAGATTTTTGATAGTGGAGTCATGATTTGTTTTTATTTTTGGGGATGGTTTGTTGAGATGGTGGACTAATATGAATTTAGTAGGTGGTAAGTGGTATACTTGGTATAATAAATTGAATGTTCTGGAGGTTCTAAACAGTTGCCCCTTAATTAAACTATTGTCCATGTGTATGGATTGTGGCTGGTTAAGTCCAGTTCTGAGATAAACAAGGCTAGTTTATAAATAAATACCAACTCAAATCTCGCCTGTTCAAATTTCTTATAAATTGTAACATCTAAATAATGCATTTACCAAACATAATAAAACAAGTATGATTGCAATTTTGAAAAAAAAATCAAAGGTAAAACATATTTGTTCAACTATACATGCATAAATAACAGCAGCAAACAGGGGCATACACAGTGCTCATTAAAATGGCATTTTTTTGCTTAAAAATTCTCCATCAAAAAAAATATAATTTTCCAAAACAGTGATCATAAAATCATAAATTATCTTAAATTCCTCATTACTAAGTAATATGTCTGCTACTAATGTCTCCGTAAACCATTCCATGCTCACATCATGTGGTATCTATAAAAATAAGTCTTTTTCATCAGTAGTGACAAATACTAAATTTTATCAAAATGCCCAATGACATCCAAAATTTGCCAAGAATCTTTTAAAGTATGGGTGTGTTCACTAAAAAACTTTAAATTCATAATCCATAAAAATAGCTTATGGTTCTGTTTTAGATCTAGCTGTGGAAATGATAGATATCAAGTGGGGAGGTCATTAATATTTTCATTGGACCATCAGAATTCCAGGTATGACTGGCATTAAAGGTTCTGGAACATATTAAACCTCATATAGCTTCAAATCTGTATTATTCTCCAATAATAAGTTAAGAACATTTTCAGTCCTATTGAGTAATATGTTAATTTTGTTCCTAGAAACAATGTCATATTTATCACAGTAGGTTAGGATTTCCAGTATTTTATCTACATAAGTGTCAGTCCATTAAGATGATCCAGCATCCTTTATCAGGTTTTGTGACATGAATGGTGTCAACAGAGCTCAAACTTTTTAATAAATCAAATTCCGGTTTTGCTAAGTTGTAATATCTATCTTTGAAATTCTCACTGAAAAAGGTAAACAACTCCATCTCAATGACCAAAGAAAAATTATAAGTACTTCTAAGCATTGACTATGTTCATACCTCTCAACCTGGAAACATCAAAAATTTGGACAAGGCCCATGAAAAATAGGTACAAATCTGTATGTTGATTAACGTAAAATTTGCATGCATGATTATGTAACCCTACCCACTCCAATGGAATTGCGGGATACTGACTTTCAAATGCAAACTGAAGAACAGACAACCCAAATATGGCACCAGAGTCCCCCTGAAGCAATTCCAATGTCCCATTACCTGGCTATTTCACCCCATTTACCATAATCACTAATGTGTGCATACTGCTTTACTTCTACAATGATTATTTGGATTTTATTTTTACATTTTACAGCCCAATGAACAAACACCAATAGACATCTGCTAAACAAAGCAACACTATCTCACAATGAAAATAAACTTGGCATTAAAACCTCTCTCCCCCCTTGAAACTCACATTCATTGAAACAGCATTGAAACCCACACACCACATCCAAAGAAAATGCATCTGGCCAGTGGTGGATAAAGATTACCTTTGGGCTGTTTTCAAATCATTGGCCCTTTGCACACAAAACAAGAAACATACATATTCTCTTTGATACACCTTCCTGACTTTATTAAATTATATTCCTTGTATAATACAGCACACTTGTTAGACAGAGTGCATTTTACATTTATTGTTTGAACATTTTTCCAGTACGCTGTAGGCAATTAAACAAAATGCATGAACCAATAATGACAATTCAGAAAGTTTCCATCATAAAAGTCTACTTCCACACTCACACTATAAATAGAATGACAGTAGTGCAAGCCATGGGCATCTTGCACAGCTTCTCGCACTTATTTTAAATTTCATTTTTTGGGGGGAGGGGGTACAAAAGGCCAAAAACCAGGAACACATTTTGAACATTGCTTGTATAATTATGGAAAGTTGCTAGAATAAAATGTTGTGTCACCACCGTGCATTTCACTGGCAAGTCTTGAACCCAGAACCCTGTCTACTAAGTCAGAACAATATACCACTATGCCAAATCAGCAGTTTTGTGAAAAATAGGAAGACTGAAACTTAAATGGCTATCATTTAATGAATTCAGTTCTCACTTCTCACCATAGCTCTCAACCTCTTAACACAAAAAACCTGGACAAAGCCAATAATAAGGGGATACAGAATTCAGTTCTCACTTCTTGCCATAGCTCTCAACCTCTTAGCACAAAAAACCTGGACAAAGCCAATAATGGGGGAATACAGCCCCAAAATAGGGACAAATTTCAAATACTAATCTTATAAACTTAGAAAATTGCTGGAATAAAAGGTTTTGTGTTACCATTTATTTTCTGAAGAACATGAAGTCTGAAATTCAAATGCCTGTCATTATTTAATGAATTCAGTCTTGCAGTGATTGGCCACAAAAATCCTGAAAACCACAGATTTTATGAGGAGCAGATCAGAAATGAGTCATAAATTTACAAGTGGTAGTGGTGGCTAGGGACTTTAGGCTCTTTTTACCCTGTACCCAAGGTACACTGTTTGAGCCCGGGTACTTCTAGCCACAATGTGTATTAAAATGGGGAGTGATGATAATGCTTTGGTGAAGTCTGTGAATGTGAAATATTCCTATACTGCAATTTACTGTATATATTTCTTGATCCATGGTGGTATTTTGGTGAAGTGTTAAGTTACTGTTTTGTTTAAAAACAGAATAAACTCGACTGCAATAATAAAAATATTGATTCTGTATAGGAAAATGACTAGATATGTTTGTGCAGTTAGTTAATTTTCTTTTTGGACTGCTTGAAAGTCTGGTAAACAGGATACACACACACACACACACACACACACACACACACACACACACACACACCATATTAAAACACTTACTCACTTACTTCACACACACACACACACACACACACACACACCATATTAAAACACTTACTCACTTACTTCACACACACACACACACACCATATTAAAACACTTACTCACTTACTTCAAGTCCATGTACAGCAAATATGCTTGCAAAGCAGCAGCATCCCAAGAGCCTTCTAAATTCCAAATAAAGAGCCTTCTAAGTTCTACCATTCCCGCTCGGTTTAGAGCGCAAAGCAGCAGCATCCCAAGAGCCTTCTAAATTCCAGCACACAAAGCAGCATCCTCAAATAAAGAGCCTTCTAATTTCTACCATTCCTGCTCAGTTTAGAGACTTCTAAGTTCTACCGTTCCCGCTCACAAAACTGGAAATAAAGCATTTGAATAGCCAGGCAAGCCCCAGCTGGAAATGCAAGCTCCTTGAGCTCAATTCTGACAGGCTGGTAGCCCTGACGGAGCTGACATCATCTCAAGCATGATGACATCAGCTCACAATGCGCAAAAAAATAGAAAAAAAAAAAAAACAAAGAAAAAAATAAGAAATAAAATCGGAAATGAAGGGGTGCCACTCGAGAATCATGGCACCCTATTATTTGGACCCCAAAACTCTAAAAACTGAGTATAATTGTAAAACAGTAGTTCTAAATTCATTTAAAAAAATAATCAAATTTGGTTTACCTGCTGGGATGAATGTAAGCCCCTTCATAAAAGGCTGAAATAAAGTGAAGTAATAGGTAAACCACAATAATTAAATATTTAAATGAATTTTGTTCAGAAATTGTGAAGCCTAGTTCTGATTCTGACCACAGCATTCTCTCCCTCTCTTGATATGATAAACATTCCACTTGTTTCCCTGCCCTCTTTTGTGCCAGTCTCTGGGATATCCTCAAAGCTAGAACTTCTAAAAAAAAAAAAACAGAAGTTTCTTCATTAGAATCCGTTGCCATACCAGATGGTTCAGCTGAATTGCCATGATCAAACCTAAAACTATTGAATTTAGTTTTAAGCATATGATAAACTTTCTGGCTCAAGCAATCATTGTTCCATTTTTTTTCTTTTTTATATGACTATTTGAATAATACTTTTGTTCTACATTCTTAAAATTTGATGGTTCTCAAGTTCATAATTTCTCAGCAAGATGATATGGAGAAATTATTACAGCTGTATTGGCAGCTGAAGTTCAGTGCTTCCAAGTTTTGTGGTGTGAACAATATTGTATCTCTTTGTAGTCTGCAAGGATTTGATTAATTATCATATTTTTAATGAATGAATGTCATTTTAATAAAGTTTATGCACTTTTATTTCTTTGTGTTCTAGTTCTGATTTATTTTAATTGTTCTGAACTATTTTGGTCTACGCTTCTCTTCATTTTAAACATGTAAAAGGACTACAACAATTTTTTTTTTTTTTTTTTATTCTGGTGAAGTTTACTTTGCACTGTAAATGAAATTGCTCAATAAATTAATTTTATTACGGTTCTGGGATTGACACATTACTTTTAAAGTCTATTTGTTTCATTTTGCTGTACACTGGTGGTGCTGGATTTCTATTCCTACATTTCAGTTTCAAAGAAACATTTTACAAGTAAAAAATATTTTATGTGAATGGCATACCTAACATTATGGCCAGAGACAATGTAGAAGAAATAAATGTCCTTAAGTCTATCTCATGAATTCTAAGTAAGGGTTGGAAAAGAAGGTATAATGTCAGTGAAGGTCTTCAAAATAATAACATTACTCATAACTCCCTTCCTCATTCCCAGTACTGTTAGAGGCAGTTTTTGTCTTTGTCTATCAATAAATATGGGATGGTAAAATAAAAAGTTCAACTTTTAGGAGAAAAAAAGATTTTCATGCGGCAGCACTGACATGAGGAAAGTGTACCTGCATTTACCATAAAATGGTCTTCTCTTAGGCAGAACTTCAGGTTTCAAATCAATTCCAGTTTGTATCCCTGCCATTTGGGCTATCAAAAGTGCCCAGAGAATTTACCAAATAAGCTGTAGGTTTTACATTTCTCTTAATAAACAAACAAAAAAAAAAAAACAGTATTTCCCTTTTAAGATCTTTGCTTGCTTATAGTCCAGTATCAGGAACTTGTACTGCAACACATCATTCTAACATTGTCTTTGATGCAGTTCTTGTGGATCACAATAAACTACAACAGATTATCCCTAACCCTGCATCCTCTGTTACCTTTCTAGCAGCTGTCATAGATTCAGTCCTGATGAAAGTCCTTATACCTTAGTAGCAACAGTTAAAATTCAGAATGTAATGACAGATGTATTTTAACAGCACATCATTACAACAAGGCAGCACCTAAAGGCCTTGGGCTGTTGCATACCTCCATCATCCTTATTTCTTATGCATGGATCAATATGAGAAGAATAAGAGGACACTATTAAACATCTGGAACCATTTAACAGATGTGTTAGAAGCAACAGCTCCTTTACCCCAGCCAAGAAAGACTATACTTAGTGGATGGACCCAGTCAACCTAACCAAAGGGATGGCTTCTTTTCCTCTGACAGTATTTTAGTAGCTTATTATAGAATTCAGGGTAATGTTTTGACAGCTCACTTCAGAAGTCTCTGTAGGCAAAGTAACTGGACTCAACAAGAAACTTCACAACAATCTGAGACATGAAAACAGTCTTAGGAGTTTAGACAGCCTTTCATAAAAAGTTCTGTGTCAGCCGCTGATAATTACAGTAGCACTGTAGTGTGGAAATCAGCACAAATACGGTGCCAGTTATTTCAAATCTTGAAGCAGATCACTTTTAATCAGAAACTGGATCATTCAGCACAGTCTGCAGCTGTCAAAAGGACATCTTCCAGGCCTGCAGAATCAACTAGCATACTCCCTTAGCTGGCAAATCATGTTAGCTAACAGCCTGACCACAGGCATTTTACGATTGTAGGCAGAGGTCAGGCATGGCTGTTTGCCACACACCTCCAAAATACCTCCAAATAATTTGTTTCCTGGTTCCTCATAAGATAATATGAAGAGTAGGTATCTTTTCATTCCAGGCTCACTCTTTCCTTTCTGAAAGTGATCATGCAATATAACATAGTGCCAACCACATTTTTTTTAATTCTAGACCAAAACAATTGTGGTTCTTTTTCTTCATCAAACTAGTCCCTGTTCTTCCATTGCCTTAACCCATATAAGGATCACTGCTAACTCAGCAGCACTGCAGAGAACTTAACCCTTTTGCAAAACATTGTATCTTTAGCTCTGAGAATAACATTCCCAACTGTGATCTCTTGATAGTAAGGTGTTAAGCATTCAAAAAGAGATAAAAAAACTACTACAAGGGAATTCTATTTACAGAAAAAGAGAAGATCAGTGTCTTAAACTACTACAAAGCCTTAGGCTGACTTACCTGACTATGTTCATCTATACATGTTTCTGCAGTCTCTACATGTATGGCATCTTTTCCACAGACAACAGCATATCCAGTGTTAAAACTTTTCTAAAAGGCATCTGAGCATCTCATCCATGGGACTGAACTTCATGTCAGAACTGTTAACTCTGCTTCCTTTTGAAAGTAGGCTTTAAGTAACTTTCTTGAAAAACACTTTCTTGTTGTAAAATGGTGTAGTCCGATATCAGAGTAGCAAGTGATCCTGTGCAATCTTCCTTACTATGCCTTTTGCCATAAAAGTGTCTGTAAAGACCAGTCCATGATTTTTGCCCAATTTTGTCTCGTGGCTATCTTTAAATCTATTCCTTTCAGCTCCCAGGTTTCCATACAGACTATCAAATGAAAGGGACCAGCTATGATACTACACAATGAAACTTCATCCTTTCAAAAAAAAACAAAACACAGACCGGCTGTTTTTCAATGGCTAAGCAAGTCTTGTCTGAGTGTCTGACCCACTCTATTGTCACCTTCCACTCCTTCACCCAACACTACAAGCTGGACCTGCAATATCTGGCACTAGACATTCTGTTAACTGTCCACCTCCAGAGTGCAACCAAGTATTGCTTGGGATTCTACCCAAGTGTCATGATACATTATTGCAATGACCCTCCCTGAACAGTATAGTGCTGTTGTACAAGGATTTACTGCAATAGTAGATATTTATAGAGAGCTCACTATAACAGTAAATATTTTCTTCCTGTTTCACTTTGTGTGGGAGTTAGGTTATGGTTTATATAATATAACATTTGGAAAAAGCATTTCTCTGTAAATTTCTGATGATCTTGGTTTGGTATTAATATTGTTTGGCTTGATACTTTTTATTTCCCTGTCACACGCACACTTTCTTTTTAAGGCTTCCAGGCTCAAAGAATAGAAGAGGCAGAGCCACAAATAGGGTGAGGCAAAAGGGTGGTTGACCTGGGCAAAAAAGGAGAGCACCCCCCCCCCCCCCCCCCAGGTAGGCTGAAAAGTATATTAGTTGTTAACAGTGTTTATTCTCTTTAAAGGACATGATCAACTATGTAGACTGAGACACAGAATGTAAAGAAGATGTGAAACTTCTAGGGGAAGACAAAGGTACATCCAAAAGAGGATAAGAAAATTAAAGCAAATAACAAAGAAAAATAAAAGACAAGAGATTCAGCTTCAGACTGACATGTAAGTTGTAAAGAAGAAACAGAAGCAAGGAATAAGATAGGGTTAGTATGAGGTTGGAAGATGAGGAAAAAACTGCTGACTAATATCAGCAAAAGTGGGGATTGGATACATAATTAGTACTGATGTGGCTGAAGATTAAATTCAAAGAATGAGAGAAAAAGCAAATAGCAATTCTAGATGGCATTACTGTAACACAGCACTGGGACAACTTCTGTGACTCGCATTTTGAAAGAGGAAGACACCAGTCCAAAAAATATAGTACTTTTTATCCTATCCAACTTTCAGGCAGGTTGGACAATGTAGAGATATTTTTTTCAGATTTTATGAAATTGTGCCACAGAGCATTAGTAGCTGAACACACAGCTGACTGTTAACAGTGAAAAAGAACAAAATAGCTTCCTTTTTTAAATAATTCTTAAATGTAGAGAGACAAACAAACTTTAACACGAGGTTAAAACCTAAATAACTCCAAAATATCTGCATCTATATTATATGATCAAACTTTTAAAGGTTTGAACATCATATGGTTGACACCGTATGATTGGACTTTCAAACGTTCGAAAATGTAATAATAAAAAAAAAAAAAACAAAGAAAAAACCTACCTAAACAGTTTAAACAGGGAGACATGCCCTTAAATATACCAACTCTGAGATCGCACTACAGTACAGAAAAGGGAAATGTTCCTATTCCGCACTGTACGGAGATCTCCGTTGAAGCATTCAAATTATTAAAAGTTCGATCATATGGTGTTGACCATAAGACATTCGAACTTTTAAGAGTTCGACAACATGCTATAGACCCAAATATCCATAATAAGTAAATAACTACAAGATATAACAAAAGGGCACCCCTTACAAAACCAGTTTTCTTTAGCATATGACTTGTTCTCTATATATATGCTATTAGTGTCATGTAAAATATAAAAAAAAGAAAACGATGAACTTCTGTAAACTCACACATGAATTCCGCTCTCAGGGCCGACAGTAGTGTACCACCAACACCATACACAAGTTGAATAAATCCAAAGTGCATTTAATATACTATAACATAGAATTTAAGAACATAAAAAAGCTTTTCATTGGATTGAATGAATCAACTTCCTCAGAAAAAAGCCTACACAGGAAACAGGGGTTTAAATTTCCCTCCACCTAGTCACATGATTGCTAGACAAACATTGAAAGGTTGCCTGCGAGTGTTCCACTATGTTTGAAGTTGATTCATTCAATCCAACAAAAAGCTTTTTTATGTGCTTAAATTCTATGTTATAGTATATTAAATGCACTTTGGATTTATTCGACTTGTGTATGGTATTGGTGTACTACTGGTTGGCTTACCTGAGCGGATTCCATGTGTCATGTAAATTATCACCAAGTTTCTTAGTGATGTCATGCTTCCTTATAAAGTTAAAGGAGCTGACTTTCACTACATATAAGTGCTGCACCAGCGTTTACATGTAAGCTACATGATGGTAAAACAAATTTGGAAGCTCTCTTTAGATACAGACTAATCAGCTGCAACTAACAATTATTGCCTTAAAGGACAACAACAGGATTCTAATAGTAAATGTTCAACTTCTCTGTCCTTTCTCTCCCTATTTATTGTCCTTGCTATGAATAAACAAAAACAGCATTTAAAATATTTTAATTTGACTGTTTCTCACCACTAGAATAGTACCTTATTGTACTGTGATGGTTTCAGTTTCAAAAAACTTTTATTCCACCCTGGAAAAGTCTCCAATTCATTGATGTCATCAAGGCCACTGAATATAGGTAGTTTTCTGGCCAATTCCTTCTCCAAACTGACATCACCATGACTATCCTAAACCCATCCATGCTGTGATGTCACAGCTCCCTGGTCCTTCCCCTACTCATACAGAAAGTAAAAGCTAGAACAAGGAAACAGTACATGACTCAAGTCTCTTGCTGGGAGCTCAAATTACCCTTAGCACTTATTTCCTATTTTGACAGCTAGGGAAGTTAGGTGTGAAGGGGGATGGGAGATGAGTCAAAGTAGTACAATTCAGGCTTCACAAAAAAAACTGCAGTTTAGCCATTCTAAAAAGTAGTAGCAGTAAAAAGCACTTTGAAAGTCTGTTCTGTGGCATTTGCACTGCCTGTGCTTTAAGTAGTCATTGAATGGCATGAAATGTTACTTAAAACTAACTGACTGAAAGGCAGTGGTATATGCATGTAAAATCAATGCAGTGACAAAAGTTTTAGGAAGAAAGAGGCCTGCATGATGTAACTTTTTACAGACAAACAGTGTTGTGGGGTACCTAGAGACAGATTAAATAATCAGAATTACTTCAAGATGCATGACCCCATGTGGTCAGACTCAGAAATTATGTACAAAAATATTTAAAAACCTGAAAATAGTCCAAAAGTGGTATTAAAATGTAGGAAACACCAAACCGTGATGAAATAAACATGTTTGTTGAGTCTGTGGGTGTGGTTCACCAAGGTGAAGGATTTATAAGCACACTTCAGCAGAAGCTGAAACTGCCTGCAGGCTATTTGTGGAACTACCTGTAGAACACGTGTAACAAACAAAGCACATAATCACAGTTATACCAAAATCACAGAGTACTAATTTACCATGTGATTAAATGCTGTGGGAACATTTTCCAAGTACTGTCTCTGTTACCATAGACTCTGAGATCTTCACAGCTAGTTTTCACAATAAAATTAACAGGGAAGACTATGGATGAATATATTGCCAGAAAGCTACAGTTAGTAGGAGACAGGGGACTTTGCTTGCTAGCAGAACAAGAGCCTTTATTTATTTATCTATCTGTCTATGTATATTACACAATATCATTTAAAGAGAAAAAGTTAAAAATACTGTCATATAATACATTATACAACCCATTGTTTTCAGTTGCACAGCCAGGAAATAAGTGTGGTGATGGTTCTTAACCAGCTGGCATTCCTCTATAGCATCTTTACTCTGCTTGACCACCACCTAAATATGAATCCATTTTAAATATTTATTTTTTATTTTGCAGACTAGCCTTATGATAGTTTTCTATATATAACACACTTACTACTTTTTGAAACTAGTAGAGCAGACTATAATATGGGAGTACTGCAGAGGTGGCATAGGAGAGATCAACACTAGCCTTAAATATCTTTATAGAAAAAACTCTTGTGAAATTGGTTAAATGGGACATCATTGGAAGATGTAGCACCTACTGTACCCAGAGTTGTGACTTCAGACTAAATTCATTCCACTCACTTATTGACAGATGCGATCAGTCTGTTCATTTGCTGAGCTCTGAACCATTACATCTAGAGTTACATCATAAAAACCTAAATTACAAATTACCTCTTAAACAGTGTACAGGCTTAATAGTTTCATAGGTGTATAGTAGGCTAACAATTATTGGGTTCTTTATAAGCCTAGCTGAGAAACCCTAATATATCCCAAAAGTTATATTTTTAGGATGTTTATATGGGGGTGATTGTTGGTTATGGCATGATTTACTGATTGCTTCTGTCCATCAGAGACGTGGGTGCCAGATGAGGGGTGAATTTTTGGTTTCCCATCCAATGGACCAAGTTAATTTAAATAGTGTTAGGGAGGGACTTTGATTCACAAGGATGGGGAGAGTATTCCAGAGAAAGAGAATTATATCTGTCTGCCCAGCAGGCAGGGACTAAAGGTGGAGGTGTCTCTATTTACATCAAAAATAAATATACTTCAAGACTGGTCAAACAGGACAATGCACTTGAGCAGCTCCATGTTCAAATCACCATAGGTAAAATCCAGTGCCACTTCCTTGCAAGCTATATGTCCCCGTCTTATGACCTAGGAAACCCATACCATGTATTTAAACTTATTAGAAACAATAACCATCCAACCCAATACCATATTTATGGGTGACTTTAATTACCCTACTATTAACTGGGAAGCCTATACAACACCAAACGTACAAGCACAAAGATTCCTGGATTTTTTAAACACAAACTCCCTAAACCAGAAAGTCAGTACACGAACCAGGGGTGCAACCATACTGGATCTGGTCCTCACTAATATGGGAGACCTCTGCACACCCCCTACTGTAATGCCTTCCCTGGTATGTCAGACCACAAAATAGTCTCCTTTGAAGTAAAAATAAAACCTGGACCCCCAGCTAAACCTGGAATATTCAGGAACTATTCTAAGGCTAACATCCTGCTATTATGTGAGAACCTGGCAAAATTTCATGCCCCCATAAACCCTGAGAACACTTCTGCCTATACAGAACTGTTCACAGAAACCCTGTATAACCATGTTAATAGCTGCATAGAGGCAGCTGTGCCCACCAGGAAGAGGTACAGAACTAACTTAAAAAAAACAAATCACCCTGGTGGAATCACAAAATCAATTGGCTGTATAACAGGAGGAAGAAAAACCATGGCAAAACTTAGGAGGTGCAGTACCCAGCAGGATAAAAGCACTCTCATCAAACTAAACAAACAACTCAGAGGACAAATAAAGTCTACCAAAGCCAAATTTGAGGTAGGTTTGGCCTCCCAGGTCAAGGGCAACCACAAAGCATTATTTAGCTATGTCCACAACCTCAAAGTGAGTACACAATTGTGTGCAGAGCTCATTGTAAATGGAGCTGCTTGTACTGCACCAGAAGATATAGCAAACCTCCTGGCTGAGAAATTCAGCTCCGATTTTACTCCTCTCTCCCTCTCAACCTTCCCTCAGGAAATATAATCAAGTATAACTCCCCATACTATTACTAGAGAACAGGTTCTTAATGCTCTCTCTAAGACCAAGAACACTGCATTAGTGGGCCCAGACAATATCCCAGGATGCCTTCTAAATAGCATGAAACATGACCTATCAGGACTTCTGGAATTACTATTTAACTGTAGCCTCCAATCAGGCTTTGTGCCTCATGAATGGAGAACGGCAACAGTCATCCCTCTGCACAAAGTTGGGCCATCTACAGACCCTGGAAACTATAGACTCATAAGTCTCACTAGTCTTGTATGTAAAGCCATGAAAAGAATTATCATGGAGATGATCAGTAGAGATATAGTAAACCTCCAGACACTGGGCCCAACCCAATTTGGTTTTGCCAAGGGCAGATCATGCCTACTCAGCTGGGTGGACTTCTTTGAGAAGGTCACCAAAGCAATGTATGAGGGCAAAATCATTCAACTGCCAACCTTGACCTGGCCACGGCATTTGGCACAGTACCCCACTCAGGCATTATTGACAAACTCAAGAGGTTAGGTACAAACCCATATATCATCCGGTGGATAGCCAACTGGCTCACAGACAAGACCCAGAAAGCTAGAACTGGGGAGTCCACCTCTACAAAAAGGCCAGTCAAAAGTGGAGTCCCTCAGGGATCAGTCCTTGGACCGCTCCTTTTTGCCATTTACTTATCAGAAGTCAAGGCCAATGTCAATGGTTTCTGGCTGACTAAATTTGCAGATGCTTGCAAATTAGGAGCTGTCATTGAATCTCACACTGACAGAAATGTTCTCCAGGAGGGGCTGACACAGACAAACAGCTGGTGTCAGAGCCATGGACTAAAACTAAATACCAATAAATGCATAATAGTATCCTTTGGGAAGTCATCCATCCCTGGTATCTATCATATTGACAACAACCCCCTTAGAGTTGACACAGTAGTCATGGACTTAGAGACACACACAGATAGTAATCTAGCCTTTGATCATCATGTGTCTACAGTGTTGAGGAAATCATTCTATGTTGCACAACTTATAAACAAAGGTATAGCATCTAAGTCCAAGGAAGTCATTGTTCCACTGTATTTGGCATTCATCAGACCTATCATTGAGTATGATACCCTCCTTGGTATGTACCTAACCAGGCATAACCAACAAGTGGAACATCCACAGAGGTTCCTCATTAAAAGAATACAGGGTGTAAGTAATATGTCCTATACAGAAAGCCTCAAGGCCCTATCCCTGTGTGCTGTCTCCTACAGTCTTTTGAGAGGCGATCTATGCCTGGCATACAGGGCATTGTCAGATCCCACTCTGATGGACCTCCTGCATATCCACAAAACAAACAGTACCAGAATTACCCATTCTAAAGATTTAAACTTTGCCTGTGATAAAAATAGAACCTGCTGGAGAGTGGGATAGTAGCTGGGATACATACCTGTCTATGCAACAGACTCCCCATCCATGTGAAGCAGAGGTCCTCCCTAACCCAATTCAAGTACAACTTGGACAATTGGGATGGGAGGCCAGAAATGCATCCCTGGTTTGGCATCCATGGCTCTGATGGACACAGGTAACCTGTAAATGGTTCGTCTCTCAAGCCCCTGTTTACACTTATCAAGGGAATCGGAACTTGTCAGAGATTTGGGATGCATGGCTAGGCTTAAAAAGGCCCTTGTGGTCATTAGCCTAGTAAACACCTATGAAACCTTTGTCTATTTATGTTGCAAGCAAAATTTAGTGTCTATAGATCTAGTAGTTTTAATGCTATTTGTTTTGCAGATGTGCAAAAGGTTCTTCAGAGCGGGGTATAATCCAATCACAACACATAACTAGCTAGAAATTCATCTGAATGCTTAGAATGAAGTCATCAATACAATGCTTTAGTATGCCATATAACAAAAGAATAAATGTAATACTCATTTATAGAGTTTGAGTAAAATAACTGTGGAAAAAATAAGGTGGTATCAGTGTTATCTACTAACCATGCTGTCAAGCCAAATCACTGATTTTGAACAGTGAATTAGTTTTTCCTCCATAGTGATGCAAAACAGAACATTAAGTAAGAGTCTGCAGGTTGAAGTCTCCACAGAAGATAAGTTTTTATTTATTCATTTTTTTGTCACTGTACTGCACTGTACTGATCACACTTGCACCAAGATCTCGGCCTGTTCAGCAGCCTGCTGTCAGAGCATGAAACATGATATTAACTTTGACAGAATCAGCCAACTGAAGCAGCTCCTGCATGTTAGTGAGGATAAGGCTAAAAACAGACTGTAACTGCACATGGTACAATAAGAAGAGAGATGGGGAGAGTGACCATTCTAAAGAGAAAATACACCTGCTGTGTGAAGATACCATGCAGGCATAGAACATCATCATTTAAGGAAAGCTGTTCCCTGCCATAAATGAGATTAGTCACAGTTACATAATGGGGTGAATAGACAGGTGCAAAACAATTACAGGAATGTAGATTATCCAGCAGAGGAGAGGTACTATGCACTAAGAAAGCATAGCACTGTGAAGTGACCTAATATATTATCAGACCGTGCTGGCTAGTATCATTTGGGCATCCTTCCACTTTAAAACTAACCAGGGCTATGAACCTTGCATTAGCCTCAGTAGGTCATTTGACTTGCTGTGATTAATAAAAATGTGTGGAGACCTGCTAAGGGGAGAAGTATTATGGAGGCTGAGCAGTTACAGCTGATTTTCTGGGAGAAGTTAAGACCTTGTATAACAAAGCTGCTTCTTTTTGGTAGAGAAATGAGCTTTTTTTGTGGAATAGATGCATTTTCGCCTGAGCTTGTAACGGGTAGGCATGTAACACATTTTTAGTCAAACATAGCTGCAGTATTCTGACTCATTGGGAAGGCAAGCTCACAGTTATGGCGAACAGTACTATTTCCTCCTGGACTCATGGGTAGGTATCTTAATGTTCTTCAGTCAAGAACAATCTATTCCGGTGTTCAACCTGTACTGGGAAGTCAGCCTTTTTGCCATGTGATATAGTTGCAGCTCCTTTTGGGACTTAATGGGCAGGTACTTGAGGGTTATTGAATCAAAAACTCTCCCACTGTTCTGGCCTTACTAGGAAGGCAGGATTACCATTACATGAAATAGTTATAGATGGCCCTTCTGAGCTTGTAATGGGCACGAATGCAAGAGATCTTGAATTAAGAGCTGCTCGATTTTCAGTTCTTACTGGCAGGGCATCCTTACTGTAACGTATAGCAAATGCAGTTTCTCCTAGGCTTGTAATGGGCATGAATGTGAGAGTTCTTGACTCCTTCATCATTCCACTGTTCAAACCGTACTAGGAATGCAGTCCCAGTGCAGTTAACTCTGTAGGATAATGCACTTTAGTTTGAAGGGAGTGGATAGGAACCCTTTTTCTTTTGAGGTTTGGATTCTGTTACATACACAAAAATAGGTAGACTCTGTTCCAAAGACATGGTAGGGAAAGCATTTTGCTTAAAGTTCTTCTCGAGTCCCTGAAAAGATATAATCCTGCAAACCCAATTTTGGATGACAGAACCTGAAACAAATAGTATGATTTCTGTCCCTTTTCTAAAACCTCTCATTCCTCAAAATGCATTCAGATAATCACAGCTAGAATGGCAGGCACTTAGTTATACATTCACCTAACAAGATTGTCTCTTGTTCAGTGCAGGAAAGTGCTATTGTCAGTACTGTCGTCTTTGATTTGACCTTCCTGCAGAAGAACATTCACAAATGTCCAACACCAGTTTTTGAAGTAGTGAACAATGCATATTACTATATCTAGATGTCTGTCTTCTCTTTGCAGAATGTCTACAGGAACATATACAACTGGAATCCTGATATAATGGAAGAGCCTTAGTGTGCCTTTTTAAACACAATGATCTATTAAGAAACTTCTCAACTGCTATGTTTTAGGTGTAGGCTATGATTTTGTCCTCCGATTTAAGCTTATTCCTCTTTTTCAGAACCCATGAATAGGTTAAAGATGCAATGCATTATTAAATAACTTTACAAAGATTTTTTTGTAAGTAAGCCTATGGCATCTAGTATCTGAACACATTTCATTCTGATGAATGTTAGAATGCTCCTCTTTTGGCTCCTTTGATATGATTTCTAATGTCCATTGCAATGAGTTGTAATGCTCAGAGGTTAACAAGTAGGAGTTCATTACTGAGCAGTTCTTCCTCAGAACAAGGAAGATAATGAGTTTCTTCACATATTTCTGTCAATGGTGTCAGCTTTTATGAATCTGTAAGGACCTGACCCCAGCAATATTTCATAGACTGCAGCAAAACACTTAATACCTGTAGAAGATGCATTTTCTAATAAGAAACTTGACTTTTCTTTGAGTTGTGTTTGAAAACGTTTACTGACTGTGCAGCCTAAACAGAATCATGCATAACATATCTAATTTTTGTTGTACTAGTGCTTTTTGCCATTTTTTCAAACTTTCCAAGTTTCATTCAGTCCTTTCTGGTCTCTTGCTCAGCAAGTTTGACTGCTTGTACAGTAGCCAAATAAATAATAGAGTTCTCAAGTTTTCTATGGCTGTGCTTGAACTGGGTTCTGCAACAGGTCAAGCCTGGGTTCTTGGCTTACATCGATGCTGGAACTGGAAAGTAAATACTTTGGAAGTCCAACTTGCATTTTCTGATGTCTGACAACTGAACATGTATAAATTAATGCATGTACTTCAAACTGCAAGGAAAAAGCTATCACAGTGGCACCACTTAGTTATTTGGCTTCATCAGTAAAGGGAACTGGGAGGTACACCAGCCTGACTGGATCAAAACGTTCACATGCCAGATGAAATTTTCATGTCAGTAACGTGGACTTGAATCCCAGGATCTGGTGCCTATTAGGAATTATATTAAAGCATTTAGGAAAAAAAATGTTTATCAGACAAAAACATTGGCAAAGATTGTAAATTCAAGAGTCACAGTACATAGGAAAAAGCAAAAACAAAGTTTGTAACTTTGAAATTGCTAAATATTCCACCTAAGACCTGATTAAAAGTCTATTGTGGGACTTTACTATTGCAGACACTTCCCCCTTTTTTTGTACTTTTAGGTTATCCTGTTTTCTTTCCTTTTCCTGCTTCACTGCCATTTGTGCTGTATAAATAAGCAGAAAAGAGCTTCTTGGTGCTCATTATAATCGAACAACACTTGAGTAAAAGGTCTACAGTAAACTCTCAGTTAACCGGCACCCATGGAGATTGGTAGATGCTGGAGAACTGTAGTTTCTGGTTGCTTGAAAGTTACTATTAAAAATAGGCCTGACTGATACTGTACCCTTTATTATTTGTTTGGTTTGACTTGTTCTCAAGTTGGGGAGAGAGGGAATTTATTCCTATCTTCCTTTTTAAAACTCTAAAAACATGAGGTATATTCTGTGGGGGAAAACAGAAGGTGCAACACATGAAAATTGTACTTGTATTTCTTCAATATTTTTTGCTGGCTGCTTGAGTTCCGGTTAACTGAGAGTTTACTGTACAATAGTGTACCTTATTTTTTAACTATCTTAAAAAAAGTTGGTTTGTAGCATACTATTTCAATAATATTAGCAAACTTGTAAGTGAGGCAGTGCATTTTTTTCAGTGCTACTTTCTTAATTAGGGTTTTAGGCAAGGTTTCAAGCAAGAAAGTGTTTCATGCTTCAATATCAATATTTGTTAAGATCATATTGGAAAATGAATGACTGGATAAATGAAAACTGTACACTGACTAAAAGAGTTGGTATGATGTACGTTGCCTATTCTTTATGTTTTGTTTCCCTACGAGTATTTCAGACATATCCTTCTGTGTTTATTAACTTGATTGGAGAGCCAGTCCAAAAAATTCCTCCTGGTCACAGTTGGCGATCTTGTCAAAAACAAGTCTACTTTTTTATGAGTAGATGTCATTGCAGTTACAGAAATATGGTACAACTGAATACATGGCATCAGAGGAGTTATAGTCTATTGGAAGTCCACTTGTTTTACTAGGAGATCTCAGTATTTTACTATATCAGCTAAGTGATTATGTGTCTCAACCAGTTTTCACTGAAGAAGTTTGACAAGCAAATGGAAGGTAACACATTTTATGACACAGTAGTTCCTCTTTTAGTTGCAGAAAACAATGACAGACATGGACCTACAGTTCATTTATTGGGAGTTCGAGACTCTTCTTATCCTCCTCTCTCAGTATCTTATACTCGGATGTTACCGTCTTGGTTTCAAATGGAACATACATTTAGCAGTGTTTTTCAACACCATCATTCAACTATGACTGGGCAGTTTAAACAGACTGAGACCAACCTTTTGCTGTACAGATCACTCCAGTTAGACAACCTATTTTTGAAAGAATGTATTGCAATCAAAAGAATATCTAAAGGTTTACATATTAACATATTTCTTAATGGAAGTTTGTCTGATTCTAGGTTATATACTGTACTGGTTGTACTTTTGGCAGAACAGGTATTGAACTAATGAAAATTCTCATCAAGCACAATACTTTAATTACAAATTATTTATTTATTTGTCTTTGTTTACCAGGAAATTCCGACTGGGTAATATCTATTTTCAGCAGTAGCCTGGGAAGAAGAGCTCCATTTGCTTACATTGCATTATATCAAGTTCCAGTCAAACACAGAGTAGTTACATTTCTACTTATTTATACACAAACAGTAGTTATATTTTTATTTACATTTATGCAAAAACAGTAATTACATTTATACAATTACTAAAGAGAAAGCACACATGCAACTTGGTGGATTCTACAGGCAGCAATTTATGCACAAAATTTGTTTTGTCATGTCAGTAAGAGGTTTGAGAATATTATGTTCAAGGAGAGTATCTGGATAGTATTGTACAGTGAAAAAAGTTTTAACCCTGTGATGAGCATGTACAAGACAAGGATTGGTTAAGATGTTTGTGGTTTAAAACTACTGACTTTGTTAGAGAGTTTTATTTGCATGGGGATACTATTCCAGAGTTTAGCAATGCACTGGGAGTAGAGCGAGTCTCCTGTAACATTATTTAATTTATTTGTAAGTAATAAGAATCCATTACTGGAACGGAGGTCCCTTGCTGGACAGTAGAGTAGTAATAAGTTTTGCAGTGTAGGGCATTTTTCTGGATGATGGAGTCTGTGTGCTGTAGTCAGCTGTGAATATTTTAGAGTGCTGTGCAGTTCAAACCAGTTCAATTGCTTTAAGCTAAGACAATGGTGGGACCTATGAGAAAGTCTGATGGCATATTTAGCTATTTTATTGTTGCAGGAGGCAAGTTTCTTGTTGAGTATTGCTTATGTTAGGATAGGAGCAGCGTATAACAGTCGGCAGTAAGAAGGTGGTGGCTAGAGTTTTTCTTGCAGTATCTGTAAAGAATCCATTAATACTATAAAGGGAGTCTAGTGTCTGGTCTGCAGATTTAATGGTATGCAGTATATGCTGGTCATATTTGAGATCATCTATTATAACACCCAGCAGTTTACTTTAAGTTACAGTTTCAATGACAGTATTATTAGCTGACTTTTTATGGTAAAAGATTGCTTTGAATTTTGGCAACTTTTGAGTTGAAAAGCATTAACTTAGTTTTTTTGGGGTTGAGTAGGAGGTTTGATTCTCTGAACCCAGTTTCTACAGAGGAGAAATATTTTGGGGCGATGTCTTGGAGCTCATTTATTGTTGAGGCCACACATATTAATGTCGAATCATCTGCATATGGAACTAAACTAGCATGGTAAGTGGAGTTGTGAATGTCATTAATAAATATATTAAATATTAGAGGACTTGGGATAGAGCCCTGAGGGACACCTATTGTAACTGGTTGAAAGGATGAGTAGGTTTTTATTATTTAACAGCTTGTTGCCTTCCAGATAAGTAATTAAGGAACCACAAAGACCTATTGAAGGAGAGTCGAATGAGCAGTTGCTGGTGCAAGACAGTATCAAATGCCTTTGACAAGTCTAAGAACATGGTGGACACAAAGAAGACCATTGTCTCTATACTGGTAATTGCTGCTGTGCTGGGGCTTAAAGCCATGTTCTATTTCTGAGAGCAGGTTATTTGAGGTTAGGTATTGGATCAACTGCATATGGATGCATTTCTCTAATATTTTGGAGAGGGGGAGTGAATCGCTATTGCTCTGTAGTTATTAAACTCTGTAGATGTGCCACCTTTGTGAAGTGGTATGATGTAGAATTTTTTTGCATAATGATGGGACATATTTTTCTGCTATGGACCTATTAAATTATATGGATACAGGGAAGGCTATGACTTCTAGAATCATTTTTAGGTAGTCTGATCATAGTTGGTCTACAGCCACAGAAGTAGTTTTTAGTTTAAGGAGCAACTGCCTTACAAGTGAGGTAGGTGCTGGACTAAAATTGAAAAGCTGTGGGTGGTTTTGATTGGACAGGGGTAGAGTAAGGGGGGGCAGATGTGTTAAGTGTCCAAGATAGATAATATTGATTGCATAAAGTAGGAGTTAAACTGTGTGGGGATAGTCTGTCATAGTGTCTGCTTTTGGAGAGGGAATAGTGGTCTTGCCAAGGTGGAATAGTTTATTTAGTGATGACTAAAATGTTTTGGGATGTTTGTCTTGTAGGTCAGTATAGTATGTTTTCTTATCCTGTTTGACATGGAGTGTTGCAAGGTTTCTAAGATGTCTAAATTGCTGGAGGGCATTTTGAGTTGTATTTTTATACCAGTTTTTCCAGGATTTATTCATTTTTATCATTTTTTGTTCCCTTTGTCAGTCATGGTGCAGGGTTGGACTTTACTCGTTTATTACATACTGGTGCTAGATTATTTAAGGTCTGTAAGAGTACATTATTAGTGTTCTACAGTATCTAACAGCATTGTTCTAAGTACATTCCAGTTGTATTTTTTTGGTGTTTCTTTGAAAATATCTTTGCTAACATTGGTTGTATTGCATATCTGATTATAGATGTTTTATCTATGTTATGGTGAGTTCTAATAGTGTATGTTATATGGTCACTTATGCAAGAGGCAGCCTACTTCCTGTCAGTTTGTCTGGTTTGTTTGTAAAAATCCAATCTAATGTTAATTCAGTGAGGGTAGTGGAATGTATGGGTTACCAGTCTATATGTGGCAAGATAAGCATGCATATCATGGATTTTACTGCACATACATCTTAGGTTCATATTTTTTTGCTGAGATGTCTTGGGTGAGCTGTTTATTTTAGGGTTGGAAGTTATGGTTTTATGAGCAGTGGGACCAGAGTTGGAGTGAATATCTCTGGTAATTTTTTGAATTTATATTTTACAGAGGGAAGAGTGTGGCCATTTCTATTTTGAGCTTGGTTTGATATTTAATCATAAATCTGGGTGCTTAGTTTTGAGATATTTATAGAAAAATAAATCCGATATGGTTTGTTTGTAGAGATAGGGTGTTATGGAGAAAAACAGACTGGGTAGATGTTTATATTTTTTGTGAGGATTTGTTAAAGTCCTAAGTATTTGAAGGAAGTGGATTTGATAACTGATGATGAAGACTAGTAGAGTGAAGAGAAATAGTAAAATAATCTGATTTAGGGGCATCTTATTTAACGTGGGTTTTATCTTTGTTGTAAATTAGGATAATAATGTTGGGAGGGTAGTGGGTTGGTTGTAGATATGTAATTTGATAGTAATAGGAGACAAGGATTACGACAATTTGTGAGAGTCTTGGGTGGTAAACTAGACTGGGTGCTACTATTGGTAGTAACTGTATCGAGTTCCTACTGGAGGGAATTGATGGTATTGGTTAAAGGAATATGTGTGGTGCTATGGAAGTATAAATGTAGAGTAAGAGGGGTGGATGGGATTTGAGAGTCAGGTAGGGGAACGGATTGAGCCTGAATGCTAGCGAGGCAAACAATATGGGTTGAAAATTTGTCAAGGGACAGAGAAAACAATCAGTGACTTAATGTAAACAGACAAATCTGCTGATAGAAAAGCAAAGGGAACAATGGAGTTTAAAAGGTCTCTGTGCTAATCGACGAATGTCTTTGTTTTGTTGCTCTGGGACACCGTTTTAGTAGGAGAGTTAGTGCAATTTCCTCTTGACCTGTGTAATGCAATAACAGTAAAAAATTGCACTTGACTGTTTAAACAACTGTGTAATATCATGAGGTTTCTATGGACAATGAAATGCAAAGTCCAAAAGCCTATCTCAACCTCCATAGATCAGCAAGACAATGAGAAAAAGTAAGCCAGAGGGTTCCCTATTATGTTGTCAAACTTTTAAAGTTAGAACATGTTAACGGAGATCTCCATTCAGTGTGGAAAGGGAATATTTCCCTTTACTGCACTATAGTGCAGTCTCGGAGTTGGTATATTTAAAGAGCAGGGGTGTGGGGGTGCATGGGGGCTTGTCCCCTGCTTATAACTGTTAGATTTTTTTCTATTTTTTAATTTTTTTTTTCTGTAGTTTTCGAAATTTTAAAAGTTTGAACATATGGGTTCGACCATATAACATTCAAACTTTTAAAGTTTCAATAATGTAATATGAACCCATCCAGAATGCAGTAGTTCAGCTCTGAAAAAAGAAGAGAAATAACAGATTTCTTTGAACTGCCATTGTACTCCCCTGGACACAATGGTATTCTTTTCAGGGGTTAGACAGAAGAATCCAAAGAACTGGAGAGTGAGAACTCTGGGTTGGAAAAGGTTGGACTCTTTAACAGACAATTAGTGAGGTGTAACATCAGAAAATATAACTTGTCCAGTATGGTTTTAAAGCCTACCCATATTAAGATATTACAACTGGGGTTAAATTTTATTCCTACATGGAAAGCAGATGTATGTAGTACTTTACTAGATTTAAAGTATTTTACTTGAAAGCCTAATTTAAAATTTGCACTCAAAGATGTGAACTTACATATTTTGTTTAAAAAAAACTTCTACCTTCAATCCAATGTTATTTCTCACTTTAAAAGTTTTTGAAACTATATGCTCAAAAGAAATAAGGGATTTATTGGATAGTAAGAGCAAATATTCTATTTATAATTTAAGGTAAGTAAAAAGACAAGCCCTTAAGGAACTTAGAGAAAATGTACAAGTCAGATTTATGAAAGATGACAAGGGTGGAGGACTTATGATCATGCATAAAAGTGCATATATTTTTTCCATTGAAAATATGTTAAATAATGTTGAAGAATACTATATTGTTTCATCAAATGATGTTCAGAAGTGTTATAAAAAGGTATTTTCATTTTTGTATGATAGTTTAATGAAAGGAACAATAGATTCTCATAAGTACAATTTTTTCAAGATACAGAATTCCATACTAGGCATACTTTTTGTGATTCCCAAGATTCACAAATTCCTACAAAACCAATTCTTTAGACCAATAGTGCCAGCCCCCAATTATATCACAGAAGGAATCTCAGTCTTCTTAGATGCAGTATTAACTCCTGTTATATAGAAATTATGTTCTCACATCAAAGACTCTAAGGTATTTTAGACACATTTAGAGTATTCAATACATCATCTGCCTTTGATCTCAATAAGAATTGTTTATTTACAGTAAACATATGTTTTCTTTTTACAACTACACCATATGAAAAATGAGTTGAATATATCGGGCAGTTCTTGAATAAGTTTACCAGTATTCCCAGTAATTACATTAATTGTTATTGTACATTGTGGAGGTCATGTTAGACAACAATTATGTTATTTTTAATGAAAAATTTTACAAGCAAATAAAAAGAGTGGTATTGAGGTAGGCTGCAGTCCTGGCTTGTGCAAATATAGTTTTAGGATGGTGGGAGCATGAAGTATTGAACCCAATTATAAAAACAAACAAGATTATATATTATAACAAATTTGTGGATGATCTTTTTTGTTCAGTGATAGAAGGTTGTGTAAGTGATTGTACTACAATTACCAATTCTTTGAATCAAGAGTCAGATAGAGTTTGATAGTAACATTCATTGGAAAGCACATATTCTAATAATTATTTACATCATAGTGGATATCACCCCCCAGTTTATTAAGAAGAATACTCCCAGGGGGCAGTATATAAGGGCCTCCAGAATGACCACTAATGAGCCCAAACTTGGAGAAGAGATGAAATTCATTACTATTTATTTTTTTAAGAGGGTATAAAAGGGAATTCTTGTTGGAAACAGAAAAATAAGTTATATCTAAAAGGGATATTCTCCCCCCCCCCTTATTTTGAAAAAAAGTTTGTTAAAAAAGATGTTCCATATACAAATAATTTGGAAATGGATAAGAACATAGCCTGTAGTTTGGATTAGACTACAGACAGGCTATTTATACTATTATTTATAATAATTGGAAAATCTTGGAAGGTAACAGTGAGATTTTTAAGGTTATAGGAAACTCTCCAAGGTTTGTATATAAAAATAGTTTCAATTTGAAGTCCTTGTTACAAAATGACAACACCAAGGTTACCCTTTTATCAACCCTGAACGTGAAAAGCAAAGGAATGTATAAATGTGGGGGGTGTACTATATGTCAGTATATTTTAGCAAGATCTTATATTTTCTTAGACCATCTACTGTACACTTTGTCTGTCCCTGGAAAATTCAGTTGTAAAACTATGGGCTGGTATAAGTATATGCTCAGGCTGTAATGCCTATTACATAGGTATTACCACAAGAGCTTTACAAGATAGAATTAAGGAACATGTGCACTCTGTCAAGAATAGAGATGAAACAAATGTTCTTTTTAAACACATACAGGAGTTTAAGAAGTATAAAAAGTTTTTATTTTCTACATAAAAACAGGTACCTATACACCTAAGAAGTGGGAATTATAAGAACAGAATTGAACAAAATGAAACTTTGTGGCAAATAAAGTTGGAGGCTGACAAAATCCCAGGGTTGAATGACGTTATAAATATCAAATGTTTTTTGAAGGATAGAAGGTTAAAAATATTAAAGTAACTGTTCGGTGTGATGTTATTTATTTTATACTTAATGCAACACACTGTTTTAGTTTTAAATTAGCAGATAGTCTTTATTCAGATAGTTGAGGTTAATTGTTTTATTAAACTGTCAATTGATTCAGTGTTGTTGGTTATCATTTTGTATAAAATGGTACCACGTTGTAGTAGTATTTATTCTGATGAAGTCATTTAGAAGAAAACAATTTTATGCAGTTTGAGGGTGATTTTCATAAACAACACACTGGAGTAGCTATGGGAACAGACTATGCTCCATTGTACACACATTTAATACTTTTATATTGGGAGGGAAAAGTTGGTCTTCCTAGTGAATTCATGAAACACCCAGTTATATTTCAGATATCAAGATAACGTATTTTTATTGTGGACAGGGATAGAAAAGAAGCTTAATGACTTTTTCAATTTCTTAAAAGTACAAATATTTTTTTACATTTTACTTATGAGTATTTTTATAACAAGATTCATTATTTGGATGTCACTGTATTTAAGGATAGAGAACTTAACAAATTTCAGTCAGCAATATTTAAATAACCATGTTTTCAAGAATCTTATTTACTCTTCTCCAGTTACCATCTTGGTAGACAGAAAAAAACATGCAGTGAAGGGACAAATTATTCATTTGTCAATGTTAATTTCTAGAGATGATGATTTTGAACAGGAACTTAAGTCTGTTAGAGCAAATGCTTTTGAACAGAAGTTATCCTCATGAACTGGATAAAGAAACATGTTTTGTGGTTAACTATAGAGCAACTAGGTTTAACAACCTATTCCATATAATCAAGATTTTTGTATTGGTAAACAGAAAGAAATTTGCATTAATAAATCCTTTCTAACATTTTTTTCTTGAGACTCTTTAGAGGTTCAGAGATTCAGTCTAATATTTGTCCCAACTGGGACTAACTAATTGAATGTTATAGTGGGACGATCTTTAAATTTGTCTTTAGTAGAAGTAGAAATATTAAAAAATATACTGAGACCACAAATCAGTGTAAAATGGAAGGCTTGCACAACTGTGGATGTTGCTCTCAATACAGTTTTATTTTTGAAACTACTAACATTCCATTCAAGGGTATGCACATGCTATTCCCATGGCCTGGGAAGTTGATTTTTAACACTAAGGCAGTGGTATACATTGCACTCTGTATGTCATGTGACTCGCTTCATGTAGGTAAAACTGATTGAAAGCGTAAAAGTAGAATTTCTGAATACATAAATGACATATGAAGTAAAAATATTAGCTGTGCCTTATATAAAGATTCTGTTAGGTGCACCACTTTTAAAAAGTGGCATTATTTTATAACAGAATTTACAATTTAAATGAAGGTGCATGGAAGCACATATTGGAACATAGTGAAGCTTTATGACCCCTTCATTTAAGAGCTGCCATGCACTTGGGAATTAATGAAAACATATCTCTTTACTTAGCACTGAAACTAAATAACGTGTGATCAAACGATCATAGCTTGGATTATTTAAACATTTAAATAGAAGATTGTACATTTTGAAGGAATATGTGAATGAAATGTATATGTACATATATTTCTAAATGTTAAATGAACATTGTGTGTTTTACACTTTTAATTCGTTGTTAATGGATGACGGTGTTGTATTGATTGGTTCATTAAATTATGTGATTTAATTTTTAAGTTGTATAAAATGAGTTTTTAGTTACAAAATAAATCAATGTTGATAGTCTCAGATTGGAGGAGAAAAAAAGCACTCAACTGACAATAACTTTTTTCGATTCCTCTGGAGGTGTTTGTGTTAAGTTTTTTGTTATCGGTACACTCCAAATAATAACTTTAGCTAGAACATTTTCAGAAGTAATAACTGTTAAGTGCACAGACTAGCACTGCTAGATGCAAAGAAGGAAAATCACACCAGATTACTGCCGCAGAACTCTCTGAAATGATTGAAACAGCTTACCTTAGAGGTTCTGTGGATCATGACTGTTGTGATTTTAACAGGTCATTTGAAATGGTTAAAAACAAAAAAAGGCATAAACAAGACATCCCAGTTTGCTGGCATATCCCAAGGTTGTACCAATGGTAACAGTCTGGGCAAGTAACAAAATAAAAGTATCTGCTGGCCCTACTCAGGGATTTTTATTTGTTCACTGCATTACAAGTTGTTCAGTACGTTCAGAATTGTGCAGTACACTATAATAACTTTGTTCATCAAAACTATGATCATTTAAACAACTAGCAGGGAAAACATCAGGTACTTCAGAGTTGTAGGGCCTAGTTTATGTTCAAATAATGTTTTATGAAACTTTAATTAATGTATTCCACAAACCATAGTGTATGGTGGAACTGAGAACCTTGTTGTTCTTGCACCTTGATGCTCTGTTTCACTGGGGTCCCTGAAGTTTCACTTCTGACACTAGCATGAATCAGAACCCCTCTGTCTGAGTATAACTTTATTTATCAGAGCAGCCCAGTGGGTCTAGACTGCCGGTAGACCTGGAAGGCAAGCTATGATTAGATTCAAAGGTCTGCAACAAATTTGTTGGACTGAAAGGGACGATAGAAATGTGAATTCCTGAATTCAGTGCACTTGTACAAGATATAGGTTGGCTCCTGAACTCGTTGCAAAGAAACAGCAAAATATTTTCTTTTTTTTCTAGAAAACTTGAAATAATCAGAATTGTGTGTGTGTGTGTGTGTGTGTGTGTGTGTGTGTGTGTGTGTGTGTGTGTGTGTGTGTGTGTGTGTGTATATATGTAAATTTATATTTATGTGTGTGTGTGTATATATATATATATATATATATATATATATATATATATATATATGGATCTACTTCATATGGTCGACATTCATATGGCCAAAACCATATGATCGACATTTGAAATATCAACCATAGAATTAAAAAAAAAAAAAAAAAAACTTACCTTCATGCTGCTACCGGGGGGGCTCCACCCCCCAGAACATAAATATACTAACTCCGAGATTGCACTACAGTGTGAAAGATGGAAATCCTTTCATTCCGCACTGTAGGGAGATGCCAGTTCCACATGGTTGACATTTAGAATGTCGATCATATGGTCACGGTCATATGAATGTCGACATTCTGAAATGTCGACCATGTGAAGGGAACATATATATGTGTGTGTGTGTGTGTGTGTGTGTGTGTATATATATATATATATATATATATATATATATATATATATATATATATATATATATATATATATATATATATATATATATATATATATATATATATATATATATATATATATATATATATATACACACACACATATATATAATTTGGGTCTCCTTTAGATTGTTGAAATTACGGAGACCAGCTGTTCGAAATACCACAATATCAAACGATGACTATCCCAAAACTCACAATACTAAAACAACACATACTAACCAAAACATTCTCTAACATTTTTGTAGGGGGGCAAACCCCCCACACCCACTGCTAATTATATATACCAACTCTGAGATCGCACTACAGTGATAGAAAGGGTATGTTTATTGATCCTCACTATACTGTGATCTCCATTTAGAAACTACAGATGCTGTACAAATGCAGAAATAGTACAGTGTACCATAAAGTACACAAACACTGAATACTGGAAGCAACACCTTTGCAGTAACTATTTTGGTGGAACAAACATTAGCGAAACACACTTTCAACATTCTGGTAGTTCAAACAGCTGGTCTCGGTAATTTTAAATTTGGCTGAGTGTAATTTCGATCTAAAGGAGACCCATATGCATGCATACATGCACATACACATGGCACTGGATGCTGCGCATACTAATTACCAAACAATATCTTAAAATAGCAACCAATGTAAGAAGTCAGGAAAGAGGACTACATGGATATTACATGCTGTTCTATACTGTACAGTCTGTTAATGCATATGCCTCCATACAGCACTGAGAAAGTCCTGTTATCAAAATCACAGTATTAGTTATGCAAATGCTTCTAATCACAACAGCTAACAACCTTCACACATTCATCTCAGTCGTTCTGAGTTTTCCACCTTATTAGCAGTAGATGGAAATAGGATGACGGGTTGCAGGACTGGGACCAGGAATATCAAAGTAGAGGGCAAGCGCTGTTTCTCTTTTCTTAACAAGTGAAGCTATAATGGTATCTTTATACTTAGACCCTGAAGAAAATCTAATTTAGCTCTAACTCCACCCATGTCCATACCTCTCAACTGTACTGATTTTCACAAAATGTCCAGATTTTTGCCTCATATTTTTGGCCTGTTCCACATAGGATGTGTGTTTTTTTGGATTTTTCTGTGAATAACCTAGGACTGAATTCACTAAATGATGACAGGCATTTGAGTTTTTGACTTCATATAATTCAGAAAATGCATGGGTAACACAAAATCTTTTATTTTAGCAGATTTCTACGTTTCGAAGAGCAATATTTAAAATGTGTTCCTATATATGGGGCTTTGTCCAGATTTTTTATGCTAAGAGGTTCAGGGCTATGCCTGTGTCACCCCCCCCCCCACATTCCCAAATCACATACTTGGGTTTACACAGCCTGAAATCCCCAAAGATCAAGTCTTCAAAGTACTTTCTAGGCAAAGAATAGCACTACTAATGGGGTCAGATAACATAACAGGCTGCCTACTGGCCTGCCTGAAACAGGACCTGTCAACCAACCTAAAGAGGCTATTCAGTGTAAGCCTCCAAACAGTCTTTGTGCTGGATGAATGGAGGACAGCAACAGTCATCCCCCTGTGCAAAGGTTAGTTGTCAAAGAACCAAGTAATTATAGACCCATAAGTGTGACCATCCGCATATGAAGGGCTATGGAGAGGACCAATATAGAATTAACAAACAAGGGCATAGGTAACCAACAAACTCTTGACCCAAGCCAGTTTGACTTTGTCAAAGTCAGGTACTGCCTGCTTAACCTGGTCAACGTCTTCAAAAAAAAAATAAAGGTTACTGAAGCAATATTTGAGGGGGAAATCTGTGCAAATTGCATATCTAGACCTTGCAAAAGCAGTTTACGCCATCCCACACTTGGTATTGTTAATAACCTCTCCTAAATAAATCCTTATGTAACTCATTGGATAGCAAATTGGCTCCCAAATAAAACCCAGGAAATTAGGTGGGCGGCTCTACATCCTGTAAAAGACCTCTCACTAATATTGCACCCCATTGTTCAATGCTTGGACCATTCTTCTTTGCTAATTATTTCTGAGAGTTCACAGCTAATGTTAAGGGTTTACTGCTGACCATGTTTGCAGATGACTCTAAACTTGGTGCGATTGTAATCTCTCCAGCGGACATAAAGGTCCTCCAAGAGGGCCTTTCCCAAACAAATAGCTGATGTTGTAACCTTGGACAAAAAGTATAAGAGTATCCTTTGGCAAGCATGACATCCCCTGTAACTATCACATTGACAACACACCCTTGAAAATTGATTCAGTAGTTAGGGACCTATATGGGCAACAAACTGTCCTTTGATTACCATGTATCCACTATCATAAGAAAGTCCTTTATCATTAGGCACCATAGTAGTAAGGGTATGCCTCTTGGTCCAGGGATGTGATCATTCCGCTATATTCAGCACTTATTAGGCTAATCAATGAATATACTATCCCCTTGTCCAAACATTTAATATAATTTGAATGACCATAACATTTTCTCACCAAGAAAATCAAGGGTCTAAGTCATAAAAACTAAACTGACTGAATCACAGCATTATCCCCTCTTCTCCATATAATACAGGTGACTGAAGGGGGATTTCTGCCTCATGTACAGAAATTCCACAGACCCTATCCTCTCAGATCTACTGTATATCTGCAAGTCCAATGATGGCATAAACACCCACTCAGGAAATCATAATCTGTTCTACAACATGAATACAGCATGTTGGAGGGAATAGATATGTCACAGAGAAGATCACTTCTTTGAAATTGTCTTCCATCGCATAAAGCAAAGTAATTCCCTTACACTGTTCAAATGTATATGGGTGAATAGATGCTCAGTGTTTCCAGGCTTTGCAGTTATCCACTTCATCATTTGAGGCTTGGAGATGCAGAAGCCACTTATTCTGATCTCACAAGTTAGATATGGATCCAAAGAGCCCAAGTGCTACTGTTAATCTACCTGAAATAATGAAGAAAAAATAATATTTTTGATTCATGTTGACATATGTGCAAATCTAATGGACAAACATTTATATTCCTTTGCTGATAAGTCAATTCTGAAGCTGCTGGAGGCATTTTCTATATCTGATTTATTTGCCAACATGTCAAATGCAGGACAAGTTACCCAATATGTTCAATTAAGACTTCCCTTCTCTTGGTCAAATGAAAAGTGGAAGAGGTTTCAACCCATCAAGCTTAGTACGCAATATTGAGCTCCCTGATCAATGCTATCCATACCTGGGGCAGTTTCTGTGTGTGTACTGGCAGCATAAATCTCATCCTCTTAGTGTAAAAATTCTGGTCAAAGCCAAAAATAATGGGGAGGACAAAGACCCTGAAATCAGGGACAGATTTTAAATTTTGCTCTGATGAACTTTTCATCTTTTGCAAGTGCTCTTATAAACTTAGAAAGTTGATTGAATAACAGCTTTTACATTAGCATGCATTTTCTACAGGCTATGAAGTCTGAAGCTCAAATGACTCTCATTGTTTAATGACTTCAATCCTTAATGATTTGCTAAAATAATTAAAATTTTATGAGTAACAGAACAAACATACCAGTCAATCTGGATATTTTGTGATTATCTGGACACACTTGAGAGGTATGAAAAGGGAAAAAAAAATCTTGCTTTTTTCCCACTTTCTGAAATTTAAAAATGTTCAGTTACAAACAGTTCAGAACATCAAATCTGTAAGTTTCTTGGAGGCCAGTGCTTGCTTGGGCTAAAGGGAAGTCTCTGTGTTCATCAGTGGCAGTGATTAACACTGAACAGCCTGCCTGCCCCTGTAGGAGTGGTTAATGCCTAGAAACGTTTTGGGCTAATTCCCAGCTCTTTCAAGTTCCCTGCCTTAAAACCCGCTTTTGCGCAGAGTGCAGCATCGGGCAGCGCCGCTTAAATGGGTTTAAATTATTCCCAGCTCCACAAAGTCTGCTCTTCACTTTTTCCCTTAGAACTGTTCTAAATCTCAAAATAAGCACTCAATTTTCATTCTAAAGCCCTGCACTTGATCTTATAAGTAATCTTATAAGTAAACACTAACTAAAGTACTACACCCTCTTATACTCCTTATAAGTACTTGGCTCCCTATTGGTCCTTTCTGATCAGTCAAAATACTGTTCCTTATACTGTTCTGGCTTGTCCAATAGTCAGTTTCTGGTTTACTCTCCAGTCCAGCTGGTGAATCTGGGTATCTTGAGGCAATGTTACAGCTGCCTTATGTACACAGACCACCCTCTCCTCCTCCCATCAAACTCAAATATATGTGAGAGATGCAACTATATAGCCAAACTGGAGGCTGAGCTCTCTCAACCCAGCACTGGCACAGTCAGTCAGGAGGGGAAGGTAACCACACACTCCACTATTCCAGTCTCACGTAGACCTATCACATCAGCAAACCAAACACACAAAAACATACTCTGTAGCTCTAAATAAAAATCTGCCAAAGCAGACATCCAAGCAACCACTACCCCGCAACAATACCCATGTATCACATATTTCACAAAGTCAGTGTGCCACATAGCCACAGCCCTTAAGGCTAAATAACACACCAAACACACTTGTAATAGGGGACTCTATTGTCAGACACACTGAAGTCCCTCTCACCAGACTGACCAAGGAAAAGGTCACTGTAAGCTGCCTGTCGGGTGCCAGGATCCGCCACATAACACAAGCACTCAGGTCACTCCAAAACAAGTACAAATATGACTCTGTCATTGTCCATGCTGGTGTGAATGACCTGAGACGTACCTCCCTGGACTACATGAAAAGAGACATGGAGGAGCTCTCTGATCATGTAGCTCAGACCAGTATGACCCTGACCTTGAGTAGCATCTTGCCCTCACCAAGAATGATGCCACAGTATAAAGACAAAATGATCAATTTTAACAATTGGATAAAGTATTGGTGTCATTCTAAGGGGATTCAGTGTCTGTTAGCCTGGAATGACATGCTTGACAAGCCATGTTGCTTCACTAGGGACAGCTTGCACCTGTCACCCCTGGGCTTTTGAATACTGGCTAAGGCTCTTGCCACCCCCATAGTGCCTTTTTAAGGCAAGGCTCAAAAGACAAACCCACCTCCATAGACAACACAAGAAAAAAAACTAAGGGTAATGCTGCTCAATGCCAGAAGTCTAAACCTCAAGATGCATGCACTCGAGGCTCTCCTCAGTATGGAGAATATCGATATCTGTGCAGTGACAGAGACCTGGTTCAAGGCCCCAGAGAGCACCCCAGCACTACCAGGTTATACCTCATATCATGCTTTTCGGCCCCAAAACTCAGACCGAGCCACAAAAGGAGGGGGAGTAACTATATTCATCAAAGATACCCATACCTCCAGGTTAGTGGCACTACACGAAGCATCGGAGACCATCCATGTACAGTTAACAGTTGGCAAAACTGCCTTTCAGTTCATAGCCTGCTACAGACCACCCTTCCAAACTCAGGAACCCCACTTGGCCTTCCTGAGAACACTGGAGAATATGAAGGTCTCTCCAAACACAATAATATTGGGTGACTTCAACTACCCAAACATCGACTGGGAAAACTACTCAAGCCCCAATACCCTTGCCCAATGGTTCCTAGAATTTATAAACTCAAATGCTATGGAACAATTAGTCACCACTCCCACAACAGGGGATAACATATTGGACCTGTTCATCACAAACATGGGGAATCTATATTCCACACCAGAGGTATGTCCCTCATTGGTAAGATCAGACCATAAATTAATCTCACTGGACATCCATATCCCATCCCCACCCCCAGCCAAGGAAATCACGGTGAAAAATTTCTAAAAAGCAAATTTCACACTTCTCAAAACCAAGGTGGAATCCTTCAAAGCCACCAGGCCAGTGGAAAATACTGCCCAAACAGCAGAATCCTTTACAAATGCATTCTATGGACACCTACAGGAATGCAAGGATTGTGCTATCCCAAATAAAACCAAGACTCACTCCTCCAAAGGCAGCAGACCAGTCTGGTGGACCCTGGCCATATATAAGCTATACAACAGAAGGAGGAAGCTGCTACATGACAGAGCAAAATCCCAAAAAGGGAAGGCATCTCTGATCAGTACTAGCAAGAAACTATGATCCCTCATAAAATTTATCTAAGGCCAGCTTTGAAAGAAAAATTGCACAAGACACTAAAGATAATCACAAGGCCTTCTTTATTTATGTCAGGAATCTGGGGGGCAACTCCCAGATATGCTCTGAGTTAGTACAAAATGACAAAAAATACACTGATCCCACAGACATTGCCAACATCCTGGCAGACAGGTTTAGTGCAAACTTTCCCCCCCCAAAAGACCAAATGTCTATCCCAACAGAATGTAGCCTCCCTGACATCACAAATGCACAGGTGAGAGCTGCCCTCTCCAAAGCAAAAAACATAGCATCAATGGGACCAGATGGTGTCCCGGGCTGCGTCTTACATGAGCTCCAAGAAGAACTAAACCCTCACATAAAGTCACTGTTCAATCTCAGCCTTACTACAGGATATGTACCCAAGGAATGGCGTACAGCAACAGTGGTCCCGCTCCACAAAGGTGGTGCCACAATGGACCCAGGAAACTATCGCCCTATAAGCCTGACTAGTCCGGTCTGCAAATCTATGGAGCGTATCATCATGGAACTCATAAACAAGGACATTGGTAACCTCCAGACACTGGATCCCACCCAATTTGGCTTTGTTAAGGGCAGATCTTGCCTCTTGAACCTGGTCAACTTCTTTGAAACAGTTACCAAGGCCATAGATGAAGGGAAGGTAGTCCACACGGCCTACCTGGACCTTGCAAAAGCCTGTGACACAATACCCCACTCAGGCATCATAAAAAAGCTCATCAGCTTAAATATCAACCCCTATGTCACAAGATGGGTTGCAAACTGGCTCAGGGATAGAACCCACATGGTCAGTATTGCAGGTGCCATGTCAGACTCCAAACCAGTTATAAGTGGCTTCTCACAAGGCTCAGTCCTGGGACCTCTCTTGTTTGGTATATACTTCTCTGAGGTACAGGCTAATATGGGAGGACTTTGGCTGACCAAGTTCGCAGATGACTGCAAGCTGGGTGCCATAATTGACTCTCCGGCTGACACAAGCATCCTCCAAAAGGGTCTCACAGAGATGGATAACTGGTGCCAGAACCATGGCCTTAAGCTAAATGCCAAAAAGTGCATAAGTCATCCCCTTTGGAAAAAACAAAGTGCCCACAAATTACCACATAAATGGTAATCCATTAAGTAAGGAAGAAGTAATTAGGGATTTGGGGACCCAAGTAGATAGAAACCTCTCTTTTAACAATCACGTTGCCAGAGTGGTTAGAAAGACCTTCTATATAGCCTACCTTGTCATGAAAGGGTTCACATCTAGAACAAGAGAGGTCATTGTGCCCCTCTACTCATCACTCATCAGGCCCATAATTGAATACATTGCCCCATTTGGGATGCACCTTACCCGACACCTGCAGCAACTGGAGAGGCCCCAAAAGTACCTCACCAAGAGGATCAAGGGACTCAAACAGATGCCCTATGCAGTTCAGCTAAAGAAACTTCAGCTCTACTCAGTTGCTTACCGTCTACTCAGAGGTGATCTATGCCTGACGTATAAAGCCATGTCCAACCCAGAATTAATGGACATGCTCCACCTCAGGAAATCCAAATCCCTCAGAGCTACACACTCCAGGGGCTTAAACCACAGCACAGAAATAAATAGGACATGCTGGAGGGACAGATTCATATCCCAGAGGCTGCCCTCACTCTGGAACAGAATCCCAGTCCATGTTAGGCAGAGCCCCTTGCTGACCCTCTTCAAGAGAAATCTTGACGAGTGGATGGGAGATCGTAAGTTCACCCCTGGGATCTCTTCTGTGTCCCTGCTAGACAGGGGCACAGTAAACTAACCTTAAAAGGGCTATCTTCTGTGACCTACTCTACAGAGGCACAGTAAACCAATCTAAAAGGGTGGCGAAAGCCAAACACATTCTGGCTAGGCTTGTAAATGCCCCAGGGCAGATAGCCTAGTATAAACCGATGAACCTATGAACCTATGAATGGCAGTGATTCAATTTGTGTGAACTTTTTTCTTTTCTCCATGGTTGTGGGACTGTGGAATTAGTATACGTAAGGAGCTTGGGGAGGATGAAGACCTTACATAGAGAGGTGCAGGGTGACATGTCCCCTGAAAAAAATTGTGTGTGTGTTTTGTGGCATTTAATTTTCAGCCAGCATGTTTCATCCAGCTGAAGGAAGCTTCAAAGAATTTAAACTGAGCAAAAGGTAGTTGAACCTTAAGTGAATAAATATGTCCAGGGAGTTTCAGTAATTCAGATCATAGTTTTCATGAATTACTTACTTTTGTGCACATAACAGGTAGCCTATGATATTGATGGATGCTTTCAAACTTTACTACAGTGTATAGCTGCTGCATAGAAAATCAGCTATAGCACAATGAACTGACATTGATAATTTTCTACCACTGTTGCACAGTTAACAGAAGCTAGACACAATCTTTGTGCTAGCAAACTGCTTGTTAATGCTTACCAACTTCATAAAGAAGAACTCTCAAACTGTGTGTAATTAGTATACAATCATGACTGACTGCACTGAGTCTGAATTTGTACTGCTGTTTACATAAACATGTTTGAAATTACAGAGCGTTAATTTCATTAAAATTCAATAACTAATAAATGCAAGCACTGTGCACTACATTAACTAGGTAGATTACTTTTTTAAATGCAGGAAATATGGATAGAATCCAGAAATTTGTCAGAACTTCTAGTATTGGCAGTGTTAGGAACTGCAGACGTGTATCTAGTGGTGTGTTACAAACAAGATGCTTTGAAAAGCTGAAATGGACTCTGGCATTTCAAGATGATTTATGAAACATTGTGCATTATGTTGAGAAATTTTCTGTAAACAGATGTAGAGAAGCAATTAAAGTACATAATGTGTGAATACTACCCTTGAACAAGTCTATCTAAAGCATGATACCTAGTCCAAGAGAAGTCAGTTTATACTGTATTAAGTTTTGTCTGACCTTTACATCATGATTATGTTGTACAGTACAGACAGCTTGCTGTCATGTTAATATTTTTAATCAATAAAAAGAATGCAGCACATAATGTCATTTACAATAGTGTGAAAGCTACAAAAACCTGGAAACAGAAAATATATTGCAGCAGACTGTCAGCCTAGGACTTAAGTCAGTTACAGAAGTGGGTATAGCTGTATAAAGATCACTAGTCTGTCAGAATGATAATAAACATTTTAATAAATTTTAGACATATAAATGAAACCCCAAGATGAGAAGCGCTTCACTATAGTACAACAAAGAGAGCAGTCAGGTTCTGGTTATTTGTAGCCTGGCTAGACAGCAGTAGCTTCCATGACAGAGGCTAATATGTATCATATAAGTCATCTGCTAATTAGTATACCAACCAAAGTGTTTGAAGAAGAAAGAACCTCTACATTGTCCTAAATGCATAAGAACTTTAAAGATGGGTACTGTCCTTTCGTCCAGCATTGTACCAGCATGATGGAAAGTTTTACTGATATGTACCCCACCCATTTCTCCAATATAGATGGGTGAGAATGACTCTGAGTACAGTAACACCGCATCATCATCAGCTTGGTGCATAAGTGTAGTACTGTCATCACTTTGCTACATGTCACTGACAAATGTAGAGAACAGACAGTAAGAATGAATAATGTGCAGAGGCCTGGGGACCTTAGATTTATACAGTGTGTTAAGATATCTTTGTCTCATTGCTGACTACAAATACGATAAGCAAGTGCTACTTTAAATTAAAAGCTCTACTACAGCCCTATTTCATGAAGTGTGAGCATTCTATTATTTCCTCTAAGAATGTTAACAAACTCAAGAAGCCTAAGCTTTTTTGTTGTCCAGTAAGAGTTGGTAGTCTCTGTCATGGCACACGGGTGAGCCTGTAGACCATTTGACTTCTCTTCCTGCTCCCGCTGTTAGGACCACTCTGAAGGCCAATAAGGTGCAGGGATTAAGCAAGTCCCAGCTCACTGACTAGATGATTAGCAAAGCCATGAAGGCAGAACCCTAGCTGGTTATTTCTGAAGGACCAGATGGTATACAACATGTTCTCATTTGGGAGGACATCCTTGGTACCATTGTTGATATACAGCAGGAGTCTATCCATTCTCACCTCATTTCTGAAAATACTTCTAAAAGGAGGAAACCATCTGATCAACAACAGGAGTGGTACAGCTTTTCCCTATAGCTTTTTAAAGCATTACTGTCTCTGAAGGCTCTACATATTTTTTCTCTTCTTCCTTCTACTCCAGAGAAAAGGAAGAGAGCGATGTCTCATCTGAAGATGAGGAATCTTCAGATTTTGATGTTAACTCTTTGGGCTGTTCTTCCTAGATTCTGTCTCCTACAGGATTTGCGTTAGAAGACAAAGACACTCTGTTTCCCAACTCCCTTTTAGAAGAATTGTCTTTTGCTGACATCTTGAAAATGATCTAGCACTTCTTCTCAGAGAAGAAACAGGTTTCAGCCATTCAAAAATATGATTTATTGAACATGGGTGTCCCTAAGCTTTCAGCTGTTTCTCCTGTGCCAGATGCCTTATAAAATACCTTCTTGTCTGCATCTTTAACTCCTGGAGTCACAGCCACCTGCACATAAAAAACTTAGGTTTTATAAAATGCTGGATTCTCACAGATATTTTTTTAAGAATCTACACTCTCTGGCCCTGATGAGATTTCAATTTAATCTAATAAGGGCTTCAAGCTCCAGCCATCTACTAATGCTCCATCAAATGACAGACAGCTGGCTGTAGACCGATATGGAAAGAAAGCGTACACCTCTGCTGATTTTAATTTCCATGCAATAAACTACCAAACCAATATGACTAGATACTTGTTGGCTATTTTTCACAACTTGAATAAGGTGATTTTTGGGAGTCTGTATTATAAGCTTGAAAGACCTTTTCAGCGAATATGAAAATGGCGACACATATTGCGCAAACTGCGAAAATACCCAATGCCCTAAACTGCCAAATTCAAAATCTCGAATCGTCATAGTTGGCCAACCCCACCGCCCACTACATACTACCTACCCAAACAAAATAAATAAACCATATACATACACTAAACAAGACCCAACTTCTAATCCTACACTAAACCTTGCATACATTACTATCTATGCACTTACCTTAACCGGCACCCTAACCCTAAGGTCTGTAACTATCACACACTTACCTTAAGGAGCTATACCGCAGAAGGGCCAACTATGACAAATCGACATTTTGATTTTTGTGCTTCAGGCGATCGTTGTTTTTGCGGTTTGCTGAATATATGTTGACGTTTCCATATTCGCGTAAGTGGACCTTTGCGGTTCTAATAGGGAACCAGTTTTAGTATCCCTGGCACTTAACATAAGAATGCTTTACAAAAAATATGCTCATGTCTACTACACAAGTAGCAGGGCATTCAATAAAGTACAGCTATATAGCTCTTGATACCTCTTCCAGAGTAGCAACTGCTGAGTCTGTTCGTATGAGGTAGTCCTGGCTTCATCTGCAGCCCTTCTCAGGTGATGTTAAGGCTGACTTTGATGCCCCTGTATACAAGGACAATTTTTTAGGACCAGCTTCAGCTGAAATTTTGCAAAGTTGCATGAAAGGTGTAAAATTATTCACATTTTTAAAAATTAGTTTTATTTTCCCAGTTGCAAAGTTCCATAGCAACTACCCCTCCAAAATCGGTCCATTTTCCATAAAAACTAAGAATTCTAGCAAAAAGGAAAGAAAATCACTAAAAAAATATGGCAGGATAAACCTAAGACAGTCTTTAAGGGATTTAAAGATCTTTTGGTAACAAAAGTTCCATTTTATGACTGCCTTCTTCTCTCATGCCCTACTTGCCTATACCTTGGCCAGCTCCCCTACCCTTTTTACGGGAACATTTTCTCAGTACATTTACTTTTGGAGAAAGATAACAGCCAACTGGGTATTGAACATAATTCAAAATTGGGACAAACTTACTTCAATTTTATTTCTGGCATCCACGTTTCCCCCTGTCAACTGTATCCTGCTCTTCTTACTAGAGTTATTATGTTAGGAAACTACAGAATCAATCCCTGCTTACCAAAAAGGAAAGGCGTTTTACACTAGACTTTTCCCTCATATGAAAAAAGACAGATGGAGATCCATTTTAGACTTATCCACCCTAAGTACATTTGCAAAAATTCCAAAATTCAAGATGTTATCTCTCCAAAGCATACTTCCTATGATTTACCACAGGTTTATTTAGTTATCTTTGACTTCAAGTAATCCTATTATCACATTCATATGAATCCAAATCACAGAAAGTTGTTGAGATTTTGTGCTTTTGGATTTCATTTTCAGTTTTCTACTTTGCCCTTTTGTCATTCTAAAGCTTTAAGACTGTTCACAAAATGTCTAGCCTCTGTGGTAGCAGTCTGCAGACACCACAGTATTCACATCTACCCTTATTTAGATGACGTTTTGATCGAAGCTACTTCCAAGTCAAAAGAATCTTATTGGACTTAGAATTTACAACAGACCTGCTTCCTCACCTGGACTTTAAATGTTAAGAAATCCCCCTTCAAACTTATCAAAGCCTTGTTTTTCACAGGATGTCAGCCAAATACTTCCTGCATGATGGCCTTTCATCCTGTGAAAAAAAATCTGGTTTATGGCTTACTTTCCATCTGTGTCAAATCTAGAAATGACCTCTACAAGAGTGATCCAGTGAGTCCTGGGATACATGGCATCAGCAATATAAATTATTTTGTTTGCCAAACTCTGCAATAGGAAGATTCTCTGGTACCTCAGATAAATTTGGACACAGCACTACCACCCTCTGATCTTTCCAGTTCCTCTCTTGCCTTTTGTGAAGAAAGAACTCCATTGGTAAATCAATCAGATAACTTTCAATCCAAGTGTGCTTTTTGTGGTTTCTTGTCTCTACAGATGCATCACTCCTAACTTATGGAGATTGGTAAATGGCATGAAAGTTGATGTTTTCTGGTCAAAGCAAGACAGCTGCAAACACAAATGCCAAAAAAAGGAAAGCCCTGATCTTTAGCCTACAGACTCTTCACCACCTGTGGTCTCCAGGAACCTTCAAAGTCCTGACAGACAATGGCAAACTCATGAGTTATGGGAACAGAGTACTACCATATCTGCAGGCTGACAATAATGATCTGGGATATTGCTATTCAGCGCAGTCTTTTTCTTCAAGTAATTTACATCCCATCAGAGATTAATTCAATGGCAGATTGTCAGGCCATATCCAAGACAAACCTCCTCACAAATGGATGATGAACAGAGAAATCTTCCTGCAAGTTGCCCATAAGTGGGGAACTTCCCAGAGATATATCTTTTTGCCTACACTCTTAACAGATATGTCAGACAGCTTTACAGTAGAGTTCTGTGCAGGGACATATGGGATATGGGTATATTATCAGTATCATGGAAATAGAAGTTGTTTTATGTAACCCCTCCATTTCCCCATTCCAAAGGGCCTTCTGAAGATCCAGAAGGACAAGCAAAAAATGTGGTTAGTGACTGGTTTACTATCAAAAGGATGAAAATAACGTCTACGAACTGTGATTTCTGATACAAAAAACGTTGAATCATGAATATGAAGTAGGTTGTATGATCAATGTAGCAACATCGACAAATTCTGTCGACCTTAAGATGGAACTCTCCCATTGAAATTCATGCTGAAAAACCCTGCCTGTGTACATCCTCTAAAACCGACATGTAAATGAATGTCGGCATTCCGACAGTTGCTCCTACCATGGTCGAGGAGGTGGCTGTTGAGCATGTTACTGTCGACCATTTGATGGTAAACCATTAGTGACTCCCTTTTGACCCAGCCATCACTGGTTCTCCCTTCTTTTTCATCTAGCCAAGGGCAGTCACCACATGTTAATCCCACAGGATGGATCTACTCGCACAGCAAAAGGGCTGTCTCATTCATTAGCTCTGAATTTAATGGTTTGGATGATAGGCTTTTAATCCCCTTCAGACACCTTCACTCTGAGGATGTGCTACAGGTATTACAGGAGGCAAAAAAACCTGTTGGAAAAAAATGTTCTATTTCTAAATGGAAATATTTTTTATCTGGTACCATAAGAGAGGACATGACCCTCATCAACTAGATATACCCATCATTCTCAAATATCTTTCTGAGGTGCTTAATTCAGGAATGACATAATCCTCTATCATGGGACATTTATCAGTAATTTCTGACTGTTTGCATATGTAACACCCTCTGTTTTCACATTATGAGGTCACACAATTCTTGAAAGGAGTCCTTCATATCATACCTACAAGACAATCCATTTCTCCTCCTTGGGACCTAAGCTATGTCATAGAAAAAGGAACTCTTCCTCCTTTTGAACCAATCTTCTTGAAAGTTTTGTAGTTGGAATACAGTCTTTTTAGTGGCATTAGCATCTGCTAAAGGGGTGCCAGTGTTGCAGACTCTTATGCACTCTAACCTTTTTTAATTTTTCATAAGGGCAGCTATATTTTTAGGACTAATCTCTCTTTTATGGCTATGGTGTTCACTGAAATATCTTTAAACCAGTGTATTAATTTTCCTAACTATTAAAATGTCTGTGTGTGGGTAGGGGCAATTCTTCTGCTAGATGTGTATGGGCAACAATGGTTCTTTTGTGCAAATCAAAGGCTATCTGAAACTCTGACCAATTGTTTGATTCCTTTGAAGGAAATTTTTTTTTGTGTGTCAAAACAAACCCTCTCCAGGTGGATTTCTCTTGCTGTATCTTTTTGTTACTTTTTTTATGGAAAACCTCTCAAGGTCAGTTAAAACTCATTCTGTTGTTGTCTGTTCAGGACCCTATTTCAATGGTCTAGATTTAAGAATTATTCTGGAAGTAGCCACTTGGACATCTGTCTACACATTTAATAACCACTGGAACAGGCTACCCATCTATGTCAAGCAAAGTTCTTCATTAGCACTCTTTGGGAAAAATCTTGATGAGTGGATGGGAAATAGGAAATACACCCCGGGGATCACTTCTGTGTCTCTGCTCGACAGTGGCACAGGAAAATAACTTTCTTAGGTGGCATGAGCCAGGGAACCTTGTTGGCTAGGCTTGCGTAGGCCCTTGGGCTGACAGCCTAGTACCTACCTATGAACCTATTATGAGACTATGATTTTTCAAGAGCCAGAGTTGGTTTTGCCAGATCCATACTTTAAGAGGTATTGCACTCCAGATCTGCACCTCAAGCCTTCTCCTAATCTGTATGAAAGTTTGGGAATCATCCCATTACTAAAAAATACTAGAACAGTGATCTAATGAAGGGCATAGTTCAGTTGTCTATGAACGTATAATAAGATGTTCAGGATTATCACTGTTGCAGTATATGCACCCACCCTCCCCAGGTTTGTTTTTTTTATTCTTTTTTTTTTTTTTTTTTTAATCAGAGGTGAAACTTTTTTTACCTATCCTCCTCTCTGCCATTGTGTATCTGAGTCCTTTCTTCCTAGCACATTTGTGTCGGACATTTTTTTTCCTGGGGCAAGAAAGCTCTGAGAAACCACTCCTGTAAGTTGGCCTGCAGGATATACACATTAGTGAGCAATAATACAACAGTGAACTATATGAACATCTACTGCTGTTAAGTTCTTACACAACTATGCTGTCTTGATCTTTGACTTTATATAACTTTTGGGGGGTCATTAAAGGTCCCACATAAAATTTCATAAACCTCCCAATAATTACATATAATTTCATAAACCTCACAATAACTACAGTTCCCTTTGAAATGGTATATATCAGAGCCAGACCCAGTTCTAGGCTGTTGCCAAGGACCCACTGGTTGTGGAGTAGAGGAGCACTGGCCAGGGGGCTTCCACAACATTTAATTTTTAATTAACATAATAAAAAGAAATTATTTTTTTCTTTAAGGATGCAGTCTGTGTCTGCATCTGTACATACACCTTTAGTACACTGCATGCACGCTTAAACATTGGGACTTTCCCTTTCTTGCTACTGGTTCTTGCATGGAAATTAAACATGGAGAACTACTACTACTAGTTGCTGTGAGGGAGATGAGCCCATTGAGTGTGTAAGTAAAATGCCCTAATTAAGGCTGGCAGTATGTTAATTAACTTGCTGAGACTCAAACCCTGTACCTTGGTTACAGGAGACAAGAGCCTAAATCTCCTAAAACAACTACCAGACAGCTCATTTAATCATCAGGGATGCATTTTCAAGGGTTGTGGGTTTCAGTGCATTTTCATGGAATTCAGCTTTGGCACATTTGTCAAGGCACTGCGAGTTTCAAGGAAAGAGGCATTTACTGTCGCACATGCTAAGTCTGTTTTCAATGTGCAATTGTTTTATTTAGCAAATGGTCATCACTGTTTGGCCTATAGACTTTAATGCAGTATTAGTAGCACAAGAAGTAGCATAAATGCCTTTGGAGCTAAGGGCTGTAGTTTCTACTCCCACACCATGTAGATGGATTGTGGATATTTAGGTGCATTTTAAGGGGGGTATGGGTGTGTCCTCCTTTGGATGAGATGCCTAGTAACTATGAACCTGTTGTCAGTATGCCAGCCATTCCCTATTGCAATATTACTAGTTCCATTTTTTTTTAATGCAACATAGGCAATTTATTCTTCAAGGGCAGCAGGAACTTTATTTACAGATGAAACACTGAAATGTAAAGTTGTTTGCCAGTAGCAACCTCTTCATTAGTTAAAGATCTCTTTAATGTGGAATTATTCAGATGACATTTTCTTCTGAAGAACTTGTGCATATTGACTGGTATTGATGGACTGTAATGACAAACGTTTCAGTGGCCTTTTATAGTTGAAATGTTCTGAAATGGGTAGTTTTATCATAATTGGTTCAAATGTTTCACTCCTTACTGGAAAAATGTTCAGAACTACAAATTTAAAACACACTGTAACAAGTGATGCTATATTATTCAAGGAATACAATTTAATACAATCAGCAAGGTGAATCAAAGAATATATGCATGTATGCATGGTCCTAAAAATGTTGCAAAGGGCCTATAATTTGAAAACAGCCCAAACATAAACTTAATCTTTCACTGGCCAGATGCATTTTCTTTCAATGTGGATTTCAATGCTATTTAAATGAATGTGAGTTTCAAGGGTAGAGAAGTTTACTATTAATTAATTAATTAATTAATGCCAAGTCTATTTTCATTGCTATAAAATTTGAAATAAAAGCTTTAAATTAGATCCAAATGTCTTTAATCATAATGGAAGTTAAGAAGAAAATAGGATGCACACTGACAGGTTTGAGCAGTGTTTAGGGTAACTGAGGAGAAATAACCAAGTAATGGGACACTGGAATGGCTGGGGGCGCTGCTGTGGGGGTGGCTTGATTCATTACCCTGCCTAGCGCCTGATTTGACCATGATCTGGATGTAGTATATATGAGAAACTTGCAGTGGGCCTTCAGGGTAATACTTTATCGGTCCCAACAATCTTTCTATCACATTTTGCCCTGAAAGAAAATGATTCTTCCAGGTCTAAACTGCTGGGCAGTCCTTTACAATCTTTCCAAAAGAGTTTCAAGCTATTTTAATATCCTTTATAGGTTTATCACTGCCAGTGCTTTAGATTGTCAGAAGGACTGATGTGGACACTCTCTTGTTGCAGGGCAATCATGATGCCTCAGTATTAACATAGTACATCATTATTTATATTTTGCAAACCAGGTTATTCCTATTGGGGAAAGTATTTACAGAAGGCACTGAGGAGGAAAGTGCCCAGTACCAACTGAATTGCAGAGATTGATTAAGAATTTCAAGATACATTTATTCATGTAGGATCACAATGCAAACTATAAAGCAAGAGAAGAAAATACTAAGATACAAAATAATATAATGAAACATATTGAAAATACTAATTGTCGGGCTAGCAGTAAAAGCCTTCCACAAAGTGTGTTAAAGTCAGATTCTATAGTAAGGAATGGAGCCTTTCACTTTTGTAATTTGTCTTTAAAATGTGGAAATGATCCCTCTGAAATCACATAACTCAGAAGACAGTGTATTTTCCATGTTGTCTCACTCAGGAGATATCCTGAACAGGTGAATACTATATCAATAACTGATGATGGGATGGTATATTGAAGATTTACCCATGGTTGGTGTGGTTTAATCACGAGGGTAAAGCCCAAATGATTAAATAAAGGCAACCTTGGGTCAGTCTTCAATATACCACACCACAGAGTCGGTTATTGCTATTATACAATGACAGTATTTAAGAAAAAAATACTTACTTTTCTTAAATAATGTTTTTGTATAATGCCTCCATGATGCCCTTACGCATTTTTCCGGTATCCTGGGGCTTTTCTGATGTACTGCAGATGCATATGGGACTTGCATTCTCACTTTTATGCATTACATCAGTGCAGTGCAGAGGAAGCAATGGAGAAAGGAAGATCTCCATTGTTTTTTTTTCTTTTATTTATAAGAAAAAAGAAACTGGGAGGCTTTTAATGTGCAGGAGAGCCTGGACAGAGAAAATAAAAGGATAATCAGGTACGTTTCTTTAGTTTTGCAGACCATGCATGATTATCGCCTTATTTTTTTCTGCACTGTCTCCCTCATTTGTTTGAGGTCTGTGGTTTTGTAAATTTATTAAAAGAAAAAGAAAGAAAGGCAAAAAATTTTATGAAATATACTAATGGGAAAACAAAGTCTGGGCGACCAGACCTTTTTTCATTAGTACATTCTCTGATTTACAATGGGCACGCTGGTTGGACTGACCAATCAACTTGCTTTTTTTTTAAATATTACTGGCCAGTCATTGTATAATAAAGGCTTATGAATGGTAACTAGAACCAAAGTCATTCAATGGAACATTTCAAAGACTAGATCAGCCATGTTAAGATCATTTGCTTTGCAGTACTGTGCAAAAATTGGCAATGTTATCATATGAATTCTGAGACAAAAGCATGTGAACAGATACAATGTACTTTTATATATATTTTTAAAATCCTCTTGGTGTAGCTGCTTGTCTCTTTGGATGGAGTGCTCATACCTAAGCTTCTCCTTTCAATTCTTCTTACTCTGGATCCCCACCAAGCCAAGTTCGATCTATTGGCCTGCAGTGCTCTTTAACAGAACCAGGCAACCTTGGAATGAGTGCTATTTTCAAAATATACAAAAAGTATGTTTTATCCTCCAGACAAACTTTAATTGCTAGCCCTTGTTTAATTTCTATTTTTAAGTAAATCACTCCATCACAGACGTTAGTTGGCCCCTTCACATACTGTACTTCTTAACAGCAGTCTCCCTTTGCAAGCTGTTTCAACTATTTGAAAGCCCTGCTGTTTTTCTAGTATTACTAAACCCTTTCTCCTATAACTTGTGGTCTTTCTAAATCCCACATACTCCTGGTTACAAGTGTTTATTTTATTTCAAAGAAAGGTATGCAAAACAAGTCCAAAGTACCTACTGATTTTCTTATTGTTTCAGAACATTAGCTGCCCCCCCCATTCTGTACTTCTAACTGAAATCTGTCTTTAGATGCTGTACTATTTGTATGCTCTGCTGTTTCTCTACCTCTACTAAACCTTTTCCTTATAAATTCTTGTCTTCCTAATTTCCACATAACTCCTTGGTAAAATTGGCTTATTTTATTTCAATAAGACAGGTATGCAAAACAAGCAAGTCAGAGTAACTACTGCCTTTTCTTATTGTTTCTGTAGATTTGCATATCTGTGAAATCAGGGCCAGCCCTTTTCATCATACTATTGCTATCCACCACTTTTCTGGTCTATTCTGATCACCCCCCTCAAGAACAATTTCAACCTAATCAGGGCCAGCCCTTTCCATTACACTATTGGTTATCCACCACATTTTTGGTCTATTCTGTCCTCCCCTACCCCACATGGCCTATTACAGCCTAACATCGCTTTCTTAAGCTACAGGAGCCATTTTTAAAATCCTCTTGGTGTAGCTGCTTGTCTCTTTGGATGGAGTACTCATACCTAAGGTTATTTTTCATATTTGTTTCTTTTCATTTGTAAAATGTATTGATGTTGCTTTACATCATTGTAAAGTGTAATGAAGCTAGACATGTGTTTTTATGGAAGACAGTATTTTCAGTAACTCTGTGTGCTTGAAACTGTTTACTTAGCCATTGTATTAGTAGGCACAAATACTGTAGAGTATAGACTTGTTAGAGCTTTACTTGTGTAGAGCATTTATTGTTAGAATATTATTTCTTTGCTGCTCACTTTATTGCATTTTTAGAAATGCCTAGTTATTAGTGTGTACATTCTCTCATCTATTGGTTTAGAATGTGTTATACCAATTAATTGGTATCAGTATTCCTATATATCTGCAACTGCATTCATCTGTTGAATGTGATAACTGACAACTTGTGTTAATTTTCACATTATCACAAACTGAGGTATTTGTCTGTGTATAGATTACCTAGTTTTTCTTTTCTTTCCACTCCTCTGTTATCAGCTTTCTGTTTTTTTGCATTTTTTTCTTAACAGTTGCTGTATTTTGTATTAATATAGATTATTTTTCTTCCCAGCTTCTCCTTTTAATTCTACTTTCTCTGGATCCCCACCAAGCCAAGTTCGATCTATTGGCCTGCAGTGCTCTTTAACAGAACCAGGCAACCTTGGAATGAGTGCTATTTTCAAAATATACAAAAATAATGTTTTATCCTCCAGACAAACTTTAATTGCTAGCCCTTGTTTAATTTCTATTTTTAAGTAAAGCACTCCATCACAGACATTAGTTTGCCCCTTCCCATACTGTACTTCCTAACAGCAGTCTCCCTTTGCAAGCTGTTTCAACTATTTGTAAGCCCTGCTGTTTTTTTAGTATTACTAAACCCTTTCTCCTATAACTTGTGGTCTTTCTAAATCTCACATACTCCTGGTTACAAGTGTTTAAGTAAGTCCAAAGTACCTACTGATTTTCTTATTTCAGAATATTTGCTGCCCCCCCCCATTCTGTACTTCTAACTGCAATCTGTCTTTAGATGCTGTACTATTTGTATGCTCTGCTGTTTCTCTACTTCTACTAAACCTTTTCTCTTATAAATTCTTGTCTTCCTAATTTCCACATAACTCCTTGGTAAAATTGGCTTTTATTTCAATAAGACAGATATGCAAAACAAGCAAGTCAGAGTAACTACTGCCTTTTCTTATTGTTTCTGTAGACTTGCATATCTGTGAAATCAGGGCCAGCCCTTTTCATCATACTATTGCTATCCACCACTTTTCTGGTCTATTCTGATCCTCCCCCTCCCACAAGAACAATTGCAGCCTAATCAGGGCCAGCCCTTTTCATTATAACCTATAAACCTACTGATAGTCTTCCTTCATCTGTTGCCCACTGCGCTCCCCTCCCTTCCTCCAATTCCCACCCACCCCCAGTGGTCCTACCTTTATTACAAACAGTAACTCCTCCCACCCTTCAACCTATAAAATCACCACACCTATACTTCCTCCTACAACTTCTCACTACTATCCCTCCTACTCAGCTAATATGTACAAGCACACCATACCTATTGACTATAGTCACTGCATGTACACTCCTTGCATACATCACATCTTACCAAACCGCCACCATTTCTGCACTCAACCACTACCACTGTACCACCACACACACCACCACTCATATCCCACCTCTACTCTTCTACTCTCTCATCGGGTCAACAACCTTCCCAATACACCCTCTATATAGACTACAGACCACAATACCTAAACTAAAAACAACCCTTCAACCTAACATAACCCTACCACCATACCTATTTCCCACAGAATACAATCAAAAACTTCCCTTATAAGCAAGCATATACAGAAATTGATAAAACTAATAATCTCATCCATATCCAACCTAGCACTCAGTGGAGACATCCATCCTAATCCTGGTCCCTCTATATCCAACCCCTCCCCTCATAATCAGACTACAAACCACATCTCCCAAATCAAAGCCAGTAGAAAGCCAATCAACCTCCTTCTGATAAGCCTAAATATTAGAAGTATATGCAACAAGGTGCATGAATTCCATGTCACCATAGACTTCTATTCCCCGATGTAGTGATCCTTATAGAAACATGGTTAAAACCACACATTACTAATGAGCAAATCCTCCCTGCTGGTTACAATATACTAAGAGTAGACCGACTAAACAAAAAAGGAGGTAGTATAACTATAATTAAGCAGCATCTAGATATCCAGATCTTAAAGTTAGCAGGTCCCCTAATAGGTAAGGAAGAAATAATATATGCCAACCTTAAAATAAACCAAAATAAAACCCTAAACATAATAGGTTGTTACTTCCCACCTGGCCGCAACATCCCTCCACTTGAAAACCTCCTCAGCTGGACTACCCACCACCTACTCCAAGAAACTTTAATTCTAGGAGACTTCAACACTGACTAGCAATCCTGCTCTAGCAACCACCCAACCCATCATGTAAATCTTCATGGCTTTACCCAACTAGTCCAGTCACCTACTAGGATAAATAACTCCAACAAACACACTACCCTTGATTGGATACTAGTCAATAAGAGCCCCCAGTCATATATAGCAGGCTGCTAATCTGACAGCTTCAGTGATCACTCCCCAACCTTCTTACTAAGAAAACACCTTTATAAAGCAAAACCCATCATCTACAGTCAAATATGCAAAAAAACTAACTTCAACCCTCTCTCATTCAGCTCATCCTTAAGACTGTAACTGGCAACCTCTAAAATACCTCAAACTAGATGACGCAGTTGACTACTTTAATAAAACATTCCTAAACATCCTTAATTACCATGCCCTCATAATACGTTCCCGAACTAGAGCCCAACAATCCCCATGGCTACAAAAAAACACAAAGTCTGAAATGAAAAACAGGGATAAAGCATGGGACAACTGGCACAAAACCAAAACCCCCTCTACTAGGCAAAAATTTCTAGAACTACGCAATAGAACCAAAAAGCTTATAAAAGAGGACAAAATCCAGTACTACCAGTCTGCCCTTACCTCCTCCCAACATAACCCCAAACACTTCTGGTCCTCAATAAACTCCATCCTCCACCCAGGTAAAGTAAGTACACCCACTCCTAACTTAACTCACTCCTCCTAAAATATTGCTACCTCTTTTAACAATCACTTCACACAACCCCCCCCCCCATAAACCCACACCATCAACTAGAACTAACAATCTCCCAACTAGCTTCTTTTTCTCTCCTGTTCCTACCTCCAAAATAAAGCAACTACTAACTAAACTTAAAACCACCAGATTAGCAGCAGACAACCTCTAAGGTGAATACATTCAACTTGCAACTGACACTCTAGCCTACCCCTTATCACTCTCGATTAACAGATCTCTGTCAGAAAGTAATGTTCCTACACTATGGAAAGTCTCACACATAATTCCCCTACACAAAGGAGGCCCCTCCACAGATCTAACCAGTTACCGCCCCATAGCTATTCTCTCACCACTCTCCAAAATACTAGAGAGATGCATTCATTCTCAAGTCTCAACCTCCTCTCCAACACACAACACGGTTTCTGACCTAACCATAGCACCACCACCACCTTACTCTCTTTCTCTAACACTATCCTGCAAAATAAAAATGCAGGGTATCTCTCCTCAGCTACCTTTCTAGTCCTCTCTACAGCTTTCGACATGGTCCCACACAAACAACTCCTCTCTCTTCTCAATAACCTATCCTTCTCTCAACCAGTCATCAACTGATTTCAGAGTTGCCTGACCGCCAACAAGCAGTTGTTTGGCAGGACAACATATCCCCCCAACTACCAGTCTCCATAGGAGTTCCCCAAGGGTCCATCCTGGGACCTCTACTCTTCTCTATTTTCACCAATAATCTAGCCTCAGCAACACCACATGGCACACTCATACATTACGCAGATGACAACCATCATCTGCACAGCCCTCTCCCTCCCAGAACTGCAAAAGGTCACACAGGAAGCATTTTCTTCTATTGAAACTTGGTTATCCGATGCCCAACTAATACTCAACCCAAACAAAACAAAATTACTAATCTTCCAACCCAACAAACTTACCCTAGACAGCTCTTAATTTAACATCATAGCAAAAGACAACACCACCATCCATCCTACAGAACACACCAAATTACTAGGAGTAGAAATAGACAATAAACTGAACTTTGACATTCACATTTCCATGACCATTAAAAAAGTGCACAAAAAACTAGGAGCATTGTATAGAAATCAGCAACTACTTACCAAAGCAACTAAAATTTCAGTAGCAAATTCTCATTTTATCTCTACCCTACTCTATGCCTCTCCAGTATTTACTAACCTTAGACAATCTGATCTAAATAAGCTCAAAACCTGCTACAACAAAATCACCAAATTCGCCACAGGGGCTTTCTACCGTACTCACCACTGTCTCTCACTAGCAGAACTGGGCTGGCTGGAGCTCCCCCACTTCCTTCAATGGTACCAACTCACACTTGCCCACAAACTAATAAACCAACCACTAAAATTCCCATCCCTCCAGAATCTACTCCAACCCTACATAATCACAAGACCACTAAGATCCAGCCACAAAAACCTCCTACAGGTCACAAGAACCATTAACTCTGCTGGAGAAGCTTTATTCTCCTGCACTATAGCCAAACTCTGGAACTCCCTCCCATCCTCAATTACCTCTGTAACTTCTTGTACCCACTTTAAATCCTTACTAAAATCACACTTCAAAACTTGCCAGATATGCCCTTGCAAACCCCCTCTAATACCATCCACTCCCCCCACCCACTACCTCTCTCAGCCCCTATCAACAACCTACTCTTAGCAAGCTTGGCTACTAATGTTCCCAGCTACCTACCACATAATACTAACTTCTTGTAGCAACAACTGCTAATGGCTGTTATGTACCTCAAAAACAGTTTGTATCAATTGTTCACTGATGAATCTCAACTACATTTTAACCATGTTTAGTATGTCACCATATTTTAAAATTGTACTATGCTCTACAGCTGCTTTACATCTGTTTACTTCATCTTGCGTCCTTAACTGGACTAATGCCTATATTTAAATGCTATGTTTTTTTAACTGTATAATGCAAATAATACTTAATGTGGAGCTTTTGTCCCCGGGCCTCTGCTGAAAACGGACCTGTGTCCAGTCGGACTCTCCCGGTTAACAAATGTAAATAAAATAAAATAAATAAATAATATAGGACTTGGGTCTTTAGTATTTCTTCCCATTTATCTCCTACAAGAACTGTTTTAAAAATCAATTACAAATCATCCAAATCATTATAGCTGCAGACTGGTATAAACCATGATTTCAATGCTGTTTCTTATAAAGCCTGTCTACCACCAAGATCACCACTGATTCCTGTATTTCTTTCTCAGCATCACAACTCCATCCAAGTAAGCATCTCTAAAATATATTTATTTAATTTTAATAACCAGGAAGGTGGACTGGTCTAAAGACCAATTTTAGCAGCAACCCGAAAAATATCTAATAAAATGTACAGCATGGAAGATCTTGTCTTGATATCTAATACCAGTAATTTGTCCAGCTTGCTAATAGAAAATGTGTAGGAACCTAGGCCATCTGCTACTGTAGATTCATACGTTCATTTATCAAGTTTACAGCATACTGACCTTGGATTTCAAGAAGCTTGAACACTAACTCTGTGTTGTTGTTGATTTATTTTGCATTTGTTTAATAGGAAAATTGACTGGGCCACAAGTAAACTCCTTTCAGCAGAGGCTTTGGGAGAAAAATTCCAGTACATTAGTCACCATTGAAGGGTTAGGATTATGGTAAAGCCCCCCCACCTTATTAATATCTGCTAACCATAATCATTCCCCTCCTCCTAACCATAACCCTACACCTTACTGTTCAAAAACCTTTTCCATAGTACTTCCACTATTCAGACAAATTTGACCTGAATGTGTGATGGGGTTTCGGTGTTCTGATCAGAAAAGGAAACTGCAGAGGCTATTGTTCTCTCTGTTCTTAAGACACCCACCCTGGATACTAATACTGATGATAACTACTGTGTAGTCTCTAACCTTTTCTTTTTGCGAAAAGTTATTGAGAAGGTTGACTACAAGCAACTTGAAACTTACCTTAAAGTTAGTGGGGTCATGGATCCCTTTCAGTCAGGATATTGCATTTGACTTAACTTGGAGACAGCCCTTGTGAGAGTCATTATTGATCTCTTTCTGTCACTAATTAGTGCTGGTGCTATTAGATCACTCAGCAGTTTTTAATGCTGTGGACCATGCCATTCTGAAATAAAGTTTACACACCTATTGTGATATTTTCCCTATGGTCTTAGAGTGGCTTATTTCCTACATCCCTGACTATATCCAAAATGTCTATTCAGGGATCAATTTATCTTCCACATATCATCTGGAATGTGACATTCTACCTTAGACACTTTACTTTTCCCTGTCTGAATGCTTCCTCTAGGAGAGCTGATAAAAGAGAGTGGCTTAGTGTACCTAGCTATGCTGATGGTTTCCTATTATTTCCTCAAAAAGGCATTCTATCGAACGCCTCATCATCAACCCTGAAACTGCAAAATTTGAAAACATTGAATGTCTACATAAACGATTTCTTTCCTTGGGAAAGAAATCACTTGGCCACCCTCGTCAGTTCGCCATTTTTCCCACTGTAGTGCAATCTCAGAGTTGGCATATTTAGTTGGTGGGGTGTGGGGGGCATAACCCCCCCACGATGAGAGGTGCACTTTGTAGTGCTTGTGGTTATTTGATGGTGTTTGAAGGGCAAGCGATTCCTTTCCAAGGGAAATTAATCGCTTATGTGAAGGTTCGATATTTTGAGTTTGCGGTTTTAGGGTCGATGAAGAGGCTTGGAAATAATATAGACCCATGCTGATTACACACACACACATTTACCTGTCTTTTCCAGAAGATAAAAGTGTGTGTGTGTGTGTGTGTGTGTCCTCTTCAGATGATCGAAGTTTCAAAACTTCAAACATCATATGGCCAAGAACCAGATGATTGAAGTATTAAAACTTCTAACATTCTGAATGGAGATCACCATACAGCAGGGAATGGGAAATTTACAGTTTTCCTTGCTGTAGTGTGATCGCAGAGTTGGTATATTTACGTAGCAGGGGTTTGGGGGGTGCCTGGGAGTTTGCCCCCCTGCCAAAACATGAAAAGAAAACTTTTTTGTTTTCCTTTCTTTTTTTTTTTTTTTATGTTCGAAGTTTCAAAACTTCAATCATCTGGGCCTTGGCCATATGATGTATGAAGTTTTGAAACTTCGATCATCTGAAGTAGACCCATATATGTATCGTGGCTGATGATTTAGAAGCCACACACTCTTGGTTAATCCAATATTCAACAAAACTTTACACCTCCAAATCTGAAGCCATAGCAGTTCATGCAAACTTGAGGAATCCTTCTACTTCTCACTTTCCTTACTTCATTATATATGGTTTAACAAGCTTGAATTTGTTGATAATGTGCACTCTCTGTGCCATTTTATGTACTACACTATTGCAGTGCCCTGTACTTGTGACTTTGTAGTAACTGAATCTGAAAATGTACTGTCAGTGCAGAACTCTGCCACAATTTATTATTTATTAATTATTTATTTATTGACATTTGTTGACTGTGAAAGTCCACTGGGTCAAAGACCCATTTTCAGTGGAGGCCTGGGGAGAAAAGCTCCAATAAAGAAAACAGTTACAAAAGTTTTATATATCAGCATATTTAAGTAGTACAGACAAAATACTGATGATAATTAGAACATTAAAGTAATTCAAAAGCATTCATATCCAATGTCATTGTCTTAAGTCATTCAATTAAAAACAGTTAAATGGTAAAAACATTTTTAAGGTAATTATACAGTGTAAATGGCTTGAAATGAGACAAAGTATTGAGATAAAGCAAAAGACAGAGACAGTTAACTGGTGTATTGAAGTTTTAGAAATACTTGTTAGAAGTTGTTAAAGAGAGTACATGTTTAAGGTGGCTTAATCATGTGATCACAGGAACAGATATGATTATTAAGGTAGTGGTATTTTAGTGCTGATATGAATGCTTTTATAGAGTCTGTTTGAGTATTAGAGGGAGGTAGAGCATTCCATAGTTTGGTAACAGAATAGGAATAAAGGCTTTGTCCAACATGTTTGCTGGGTTTTGATTGTTTATTAGAAGACCTAAGAATCCAGTTTGACGTAAATGTTTGTAGCATAGTTTGAAGAGAAGGGCAGTAATGTGGGTTATATAACAATTTGTGGGTGACAGTTAGTTGGGCGTAATATAGGTAATGGAGGAATTCAAACCAGTTTAAAATTTTAATGACGAGGCAGTGATGTGTGCGAGTTGGCATACTGGAGGCAAACTTAGCTATTTTGTAGTAGCATGATTGAAATTTATTCATGAGAGAAGTATGTAGGGTAGTGAAAATGGGTCTACCATAGAGGAGGGAGGAACCAGCACAAACAATGTTCCAAACAACTACTGAACAGAATAACACATAGAACGTTGACAGTCCCAGTGTCTTGAGATGAAACTCACCAAAAAAAACGGCAATTAAGCAGCTGAAAAGTGTGTACGAAAGCCAGTGGAACAAATGAAACAAATGCCTACAAAAAACAGCGATATCCACAGCCAAACTCTCAGCAGTTAGATAAACTTTTAGAAAGCCAGTGGAACAGATGAAACAAATGAAATAAATTTCTTATAAAACCAACGGTATCCTCAGCCAAACTGTAATTTTATTAAACGAAACACTGAATAATCCAACAGGTTAAGCGCTTTCACTTGCTAAATGGCAAGCTTCTTCAGAACAAGTTGAAACAAACCTCTCAGCACTTAAATAAACTTTTTGGCGCCAAAATTCAAAATACACAATGCTTCATATTAAAGGTATGACACCTAAAAATACACATAGTGCAAAACCTATTATTATAAAAATCCTATCTATGCTAACACACAACGTGAACAAATACAATGTATAATATATATTATAAAATATAAATCTAAACCTTAAAAATATTTTAATATTAAATATTTGTATGTAAAATGCCTGGGTAATACAGAACAAATTATTACATATCCAACCAAACTGTCCTATAAAAACTATAAGAATTTAAACAACAATACAATAAACAATGACCAAAATATATATCTTGTCCTAAATCTACCTATCTATAAAAATATTGTAACAAAATTGTACCATCAATATGATGTGAATATTTGAATATAAATATATATAAATATAAAATTTGGTATGCCTGTTTGTGTCTTATAATCACAAATTAACTGTTGCATATGCCACTAAACCCAAATTCAACCCATAGCTAGCAAAGGTTTAATAGAAATAACGTCATTGAGTCCTGGTGGGGTTGAAGCATCCAATAAAACCTGCCACCAATACTCTTTGTATGATAACAGGCCCTTGAAGTCTCCCCCCCCATATCAAGTTGAACACTGTCAATAATAGCAAACTTGAAATAGTGCCTGTCTCCACATTTTTTGATATGTCTAAAAAGAGCGTTCTTTTCATCTTTTGTCCTGATACTATATAAATGAGAATATATCCGTTTATTAAATTTCCTCTCAGTTTTTCCTATATAAAATCCTGAGCATGCCATGCATTTAGCCATATATACAATCATCTTAGTGCAACAATTACCTTGTTTGAATATTATTTTTGTATTATTTATATTTTCCAATGTTATACTTTTTTCCTGAAGAATGTGACTGCACTGTTTACAACTACCACATTTTTTAGTATAAGAGTCATAAGATATTGGTTTTAAATTCCTTTTCTCTAAATATTTCTTTATGTTGTACCCCATCTTATACACAAATCTGGGTCCAGTCCCTAAAATACTAACCAATTCCTCATCAATAGCAATGATATTCCAATTAGTAGTCAAGATGTTCTTAACTTTACCTATATATGATCCATATTCCAACACACAATATTTTCCATATGATGGACTATCTTCTAGGGAATGTACTGGTGGCTCATCGTTCAGCCCTGATGCATAATATAAGCCCAACAATGGTTTATATTTAAATGTCCATCCTTGAATAGTTTGCTGACTAACCCTAGCCATCATCTTGTCATCATACCCTCTTTTCTGGAACATATTCGTGATATGTGCCACTTCCTCTATCATGTCTTTGTGTACAGAAGTCATTCGGATGGCACATATGATCTGTCCTTTATAAATGTTGATAAACCTGTTCCTGGGATGATAACTGGAAAATTCTAAATAACTGTTAGAAAAGGTATTTTTCTATAAATTCTTGACTTAAACCCAGATCCCATTTTAGAAACACGTGTGTCTAAGTAGGGTACACCAAAATCATTGCTGTACGAAGTGAATTTTAAAAAGTTGCTACTCTGATGGAGATATATTAAAAACTGGTCCAACCTGTCCAAACTCCCTTCCTATAATATATATATATATATATATATATATATATATATATATCATCTAAATAATATTGCATAAACTGGCTCTTAAACACCTTAGTCTCTTCCCAATCTAACATAACCAGGTTAGCAAAGATGGGACCACATGCAGCTCCCATAGCAACGCCCCTGGTTTGTCTAACGAATTCGCCCTCGAATTGAATGTAATTATGTTCAAGGACAATTGACATCATGTCCATTAATAAGCATGCTTTGTCCCATTCAAGTTCTGCATATTTATGTATGCTGTTAGCAAATGCCTCTAATCCATCAATTTTAGGGATACAAGAGAAAAGGTCTACAACATCTATGGTTACAAATAACAAATTATTACTTCTCAAATATGTAGGATATTTCTTCAAAAATTCCCATGAATCTTTCATCATATGTGGAATTTTGTTGTAAATATGTTTCAAGTGAAAGTCAGTAACTGAACCCATAGGGAATGTTTTGGAATGACTACCCGAAATAATAGGTCTAAATGGGGGGTCTATTGTATCTTTATGGACTTTAGGGATTCACACTATAGAAGCTAACTTTGGATGTTCCACTTTAATAAAATTATAAGTGTCTATAGTGATTCTGTTATCTAACAGGAATTCTTCTATATGTAAGTCAATCCTATTGTAAGCAATGTTAATCTCATTCAAAGATGCAATTTCATAATTTCCCGACATGTGTAATAAATCATATATTTTTGAAGAATATACCATACTGTCAAAAAAGACAATACCACCCCCTTTGTCGGGTTTCATTATTCTAGTGCTGTCATCATTTCTTAAGTCAGTAAGGACTTTTTGTTCTTCCAAGGATAAATTATAATTAATCTTTTTACCACCAATATGATTTTGTAGTCTATATACTTGTTGTGTTACGGATTTGTCATAAATTGAAATACTCGGATGCATAGGGGGCACATACGTGCTCTTCTTTTTTAACCCTTTGCACTTGTAGTCTTGCTTACTAGAATCCTTTGTTGTGTCTTTAAACATGACACTTAAATTAAGTTTTCTTATATATCTTTTTATTTCACTGATGCAGTCAACAAGTCTAAATTTAGTAGTGGGGATGAAATTCATCCCTTTAGAAAATAAATCAAAGTGTACCATTTGTAATGGGTACTCAGTGTAGTTATAAATCTTAAAATTCTTATAATTGTATACTGCACCTTCCTGTGTAATCTTTGCTTTATTGTTGTTAGACAAATCCTTGTCGTTCATCTGTAAGACCATTGGCTCTTGTTTACTTAAATTCTCTTGTACTTGACATTCCACTACTGTACCTAATATTCCTGTTGTTGTCTTCTTCAATTCCCGCCCCATTTCCAGTCTCTTTGTCTTCTGTTCTCTACATGAAAAGAATTATAATCTTGATTATTCCTTTGATGCCCATATGAATAATGAACATTGTCAAATTCTTCACTCGAAACTTTTTTAGAATATTTAGAATCCACTTTATATTTGTCCCATATATATGCCCTTCCCTTCTTATATTGTTCCATGTCTCTACAAAACTTCTTATTTTTGCGAAAATATATTGGTTTGATGGCATTGTCAGCTACATTAAACGGTTTAACATACAGTTTTTCCCATTGCGGGAACACTAAATCATTCCTGATAATCTCATTCAATTCCTCCACTTCCTGCATAAGTCTCACTAATTTCTCATCATTATATTTAATTAACATTTGCATATATTTAAAACCACATTGATCAAAAAATGTGTTAAACTGTTGTATAATGTTGTCAGTCAAATCAATTCCCATAGGGCATTTAAAAAATCTAAGTCCCATAGGGACTATATTATGTTCCATACATTTGTTAAAATATGCATTGTCTAATTTAATATTGTTAACATTGTTCAATTTCTTACCCAGGCCATATATAATGTCCTTTAATATTTTTTAGGAACCGAAGAATTAACATTGTCTACTACTGGGTTATTATTGTCAAATACACAGTTTTTGTCCAAAAATGTTTTCAAAAGGTGGTTGGAATTACCACCTTCTCTGTTAGTCATATTAATGGACTCCACAACAGTCCCAGTCCTTTTTTCATTACCAACACTTGGTTCTTGATGTATGTAGGTCTTTTGGGACATCACCTTCTTCAGTGGCATATGCAACAGTTTATTTGTGATGATAAGACACAAACAGACATACCAAATTTTATATTTATATATATTTATATTCAGATATTCACATCATATTGATGGTACAACTTTGTTACAATATTTTTATAGATAGGTAGATTTAGGACAAGATATATATTTTGGTCATTGTTTATTGTATTGTTGTTTAGATTCTTATAGTTTTTATAGGACAGTTTGGATGGATATGTAATAATTTGTTCTGTATTACCCAGGCATTTTACATACAAATATTTAATATTAAAATATTTTTAAGGTTTAGATTTATATTTTATAATATATATTATACATTGTATTTGTTCACGTTGTGTGTTAGTATAGATAGGATTTTTATAATAATAGGTTTTGCACTATGTGTATTTTTAGGTGTCATAAACCTTTAATATGAAGCATTGTGAATTTTGGCGCCAACAAGTTTAAGTGCTGAGAGGTTTGTTTCAACTTGTTCTGAAGAAGCTTGCCATTTAGCAAGTGAAAGCGCTTAACCTGTTGGATTATTCTGTGTTTCATTTAATAAAATTACAGTTTGGCTGAGGATACCGTTGGTTTTTGAAGAAATTTATTTCATTTGTTTCATCTGTTCCACTGGCTTTCTAAAAGTTTATCTAACTGCTGAGAGTTTGGCTGTGGATATCGCTGTTTTTTGTAGGCATTTGTTTCATTTGCTCCACTGGCTTTTGTACACACTTTTCAGCTGCTGAATTGCCGTTTTTTGGTGAGTTTCGTCTCAAGACACTGGGACTGTCAACGTTCATAGAGGAGGGAGGGGGTGAGTAGACTGTTAGCTAATTTTAGCTTGGTGGACATATCCAAATAGAGTTTATGCCTATAGAGCTTACCTACCTTGAAATAGGTCTTTTTGGTTGTATTGTGTATATGGTTCTCAAGGAAGAGTCTGTCATCAATTATAATGCCCAGTAATTTTGATGTTTTTACTAGTTCAATTTCAGTATTGTTTTCTGAGTATATCCTAAAGTCCTGAGTTAGAGGTTTGGATAAAAATAGTAAGTTTAGATTTTTTGGGATTAAGTAGCAGCTGAGCCTCATTTAACCAGGATTTGATTGATGTAAAGGCTTTTTGTGTTGACTTTAGGAGATTTGGGAAGTTGTCTGAAGAAGTGATTATTGTAGAATCGGCAGCATACTGGGATGCTTTATGGAGATTATTAATGAATATGTTAAAAAGCAGAGGACCAAGAATAGCCCCTTGGGGAACTCCTGTGTTGTTGGGTAGATATTCGGATGGTTTGTTTTGTCATCTGACGGATTGTTTTCTATTGTAAAGATAGTTGTAAAACCAAGTTAGAGTGTATGGGGAGCAATTTATGGACTCAAGTTGTAATAGTAGTTTAGGGTGTGATACTGTATCAAAATTCATAAATAGGTCTAATAATATAACTGAACTTAGTAGACCTGCATCAAGAGTTCTGTTTACGTATTGGTAAATGAAAGTAAGGCTGTGGTTGTACTGTGTGCTGGCTGAAAGCCATGTTGATTGGGTGCAAGTAAGTTATTGTTGGTGAGATGTTTTAGTAATTGAGAATGTATACACTTTTCTAGGATTTTAGATAGAGGTGAAAGTATAGAGATAGGACAGTAGTTGGAAAGATCACTGGTGTTACCATCTTTATGTAGGGGAGTTATAATGGAGTTTTTCCAGAGTTGTTGGATGTATAATTCAGAGAAAGATCAATTTATGAGGATGCTGACAGTGTATGCTATAGCATCAGCTGCAGGTTTTAGGCAATCTACTGGAAGACCATCTGAAGAGGGGGAGCATGGTTTTAGTTTTGATAACAGTTTGTGCACTAGAGAGGGGGATAATGATTGCATAGTAAAAGTAGGAGTGGACGGACTACTATTAGAGTTGTTGTTAGGGGGAGTTGGAGTTTGACTCAAGGTGGGAATGACTAGTATTGTTTTCAAAACAGTTTGTACTTTTGTTGGTTTGTAGAGAGAATTCATTGACAACTTTTTAAATAGTCTCAATAAAATGAGAGTTAAATGCTTAGACAATAACTTGTGGGTCTTTGTCAGGAGATGGTGTAGGGTTTTGCTGGATTCCAGGATTAAGGAGTGATGAATCCGATTTCCAGAACATTTTGGGGTTGTTTCTTTGGGTAGAATGTTGTGTGGAGAAATTTTTTTTTTTATCAGTAATGACTTGCTTTTTGGCAGTGTTGTGAAGTTGCTTATAGTAGAGATTATTTTGTGGGGTTCTATTTTTCCACCATTCTTTCCAGGCTCAATCTCTAGAAATAAGTAACTGGTATGTTTTGTTAACCAAGGGGCATGGCTATGCTTCATTATTTTAGTGCATATGGGGCAAGATTGTTAAGTATAGCATTGAAGTAGTTAACTTCATCATCCAATGGTAGTATCTTGGTTGGGTACCACTTGTGGGCTTTTAGAGTATCTATAAGTATTTTTTGGCTGAAATGAACAAGATTCTTAGATGTTCTAAGAGAATGCAATTTGGCTAATTGTGTTAGGGTTCTATGAGTGAAGGCAGGTAGATGATCACTAATGATATTAAGGAGGGTTCCGGCATTGGCATTTTTTGTGGGTCTGAGATGAGTATCCAGTCTAGGATTGACACAGTTTGTTTATATACAGTGCATGTGGGGTCTGTGATAAATTTAGTATATGTATGCAGGTTTATACTATTTGATGGAGAGCTGGAGATGAGAGTTTAGCGATTTATATTAGTATCACCAAGAATGGTGGTTTTGTTTGATATGTTGTGGGTTATCCAGGATTCAAGAACCAGTATATTTTGACCTGGGGGTGTCCAGGATTCAAGAACCAGTATATTTTGACCTGGGGAAATATAAAGTACAACACTGCATAATTGTTTACTGCTGTTAATGTGTAGATTTGCTAGTAATAGTTCTTTGTTTCCAAAGGTTGGGACAAGTTTGAAAGATGGTGTAATAGTTAAGGAGTCACGATAGGTTAATGCAATGCCTACACCTTATTTGTGGGGCTTGAAGAGGGGATTATGAGTTTATTTCAGTTTGATTGCGACAGTGGAGAATTTTAGATTTTTTAGGTGAAGGGTGTAGCAATTGAAAAAAGAAGGTGAAATATCAGAAAAACTGTTTGTGTTATTATAGGGTTGTAAGAACAGTGTGGGAGATTTTGGAGATGGAGAGTACAGTACAGTACAGTAAGGATGGAGGTGGTATGGGATAGAAAGTAAAGAGAGGTGGTAAGGCTGATCAGGACAAAACAGAATTTTAGAGTAGGACATGTTAAGTAAAGAAGGAGGTACTCTAAGATAGAGTAGGGACAGGATGTAGAATCCTATGTGGTGGAGAATTGAAGGGAGGGTCTACACTTTGGGAAGCATAGGGTGAAATATAAGAGTGGATTAATGGGAGGATGTTGGTAATTGTGTCAGGGTTGTTACTGGGTGATAGAGATGAAGGGAGGAATTTTCAGGAAGTGCAAGTGTAATTGAAGAGGGGGTGGGTGGGAAAGGTGGAGGGGTCAGTCTCCAGAAGGAAGAGTATGGAATAGTCTTGCACCCGGTCACGGAATAGATGGGAGTAGTAAAAATAACTAAGTGAAATTGGGTCTGGAATGTAACTAAAAGAAGTCACTAGGTGGGAGGAATTAAAAAGAAAAAAAATGGGACAGTAAGAGTAATAGCAACTAAGAGATATAGGGGAAAAATCTGAATTGATTAACACTTGAACTAAGAGAGAATTGCTATGAGGGAAGAGAAGAGCTACGTAAACCTGAATATTATAGAGGTGATTCTAATGGTTTTCTAGCTGGGCAGGGCTGACTAGCCACTTATCGTTAGCTTTTCAAAGTAGTATGATTAAGAGGAAGACTACTATCGCTGAGGGTAGGGTCAGGACAGGACAAAGCGATATGGTCAAGGTGACTGAGGAACCCTTGCAGCATGCTAAGAAGTAGCTAAACAGGAGGTCAGTAATTATGTAGCTTTGACATTAAAACATACATCACAAGGCTACTAACTTGTAGAACATCCTACCAGCACATCATGTCTGTGTGAGCAGCCTAAAACTGGTTTACTGTTCACATGATCTTAGTGTTGGCATACTTGTCCACTCATGACCTTGGTCTCTGTGCTGAGCCTCCCAGGGGCTGCTGGCAGTTGCACATGTGTATCTTGAAACTTTGGGATGCTGTTCAGTTTCTTACCAGGGTATCCACCTGTGGAATCTGTTACTGCAGTACTTTTGGGAGTGTCCATTTCTGACAGGTTTCCAGAGGACTTTTAAAATCTATCCCTTTTTTATAGGTTTTCATGTGGTCAGATAACTGTGCTTGTTTAATCTCTGTTTACTGACATTTGATCATAAATTCATTTTTCTGACTCCTTTGTTAATAAGTCTAATATATTCTAGTCTGACTCTGTTAACTATGTTTTAGGCTAAACACTTAGACTTCTTCAATTACAACTTCACTTTTATTTAAGTGAACATAACACTCTTGTGCAGTCCTCACTGTTCTGTGGGATATATTGTTAGATGAAGCTGCTGCTCAGATGATTACTCTCGGCAGGGGTTAAGCAGATTCCTAGTAAATTTTTCACTTGAAAATAGAGTAGCTTGAAGGGTTTCAGAAACACTGAATAGCCTAACCTTAATGGCTGCATAGTTAAAGATCTGCTGGATGACAAGGTTGCTATGGTTGTGAATCTCTCATTGTCCTTTCGTTTCACTCATGCAGGTTGGTTCAAAAGGTTTCAATTAGATGTTGCCATCAATGTGTTACAATTCTCCAAAACATGATGATGTGGTAGGTTGATTTACTGGCTAACAAAGGAAATTAATACATGGCTCTGTAGCTCACATTGTTGATATTGTGTAAACTAAAACCAAGCCAAGCATATTCTTTTGAGGACAAGAGCTGGGATGCCCATCTAAAGGCATTTTTCCTACAAGGAAGTTCAGTCTATGGGGTGTATCCATCCCCATGCTTAAAGCTGTAAGAATAAGATTGTAGGATAAAGTTCACTGCACACACTTGTAGATTAGCCATTACTACCAGGGTAATGCTAGTCAGCAGACAGATGCCATCATTGTAAGGCTATGGGACTGTAAGAAGTTAAGGCACTTCTGGCAAACAATTAAGGTGAAGACATAAGTGATGTACGGTATTTGTTCAGTAATGGACCTTGACGTCTGTATTTTGAACCTGCCATCAAATAAAGGCATTTTTTTCTGTTATTTTTATTTATCATATTTAGTTGTATTGAAAAACTAGAGCAGGAATCGTCTCTATTACTGGTGCCTGGGAGGCAGGCATATTCTTCAGCTCCATGTTGCTTGGGATTGTTATATAATGATAATGATTATGATGCACAGAATTTTACTTTAGCAAGCTACATGGGGTAAAACTGTGACACTGGTTCTGCTGGTGCAACACAGTTACCATAAGGTGTCCTAGGATGTGTTTAGCAACCTTCAGGACATATAGCTCTGTGTACTTTTTTTGTATACTGTAGTTTTTGTTTTGTGTTATGCTGAAGTTCATCCTTGTACCACATGGGGGTAGGAGTGGCAATGTGGCTCCAGCAGTCATATATATCTATATTTTTCTGCCTATCTATCTATCTATCTATCTATCTATCTATCTATCTATCTATCTATATATCTATTAAACATACATTTTTGTTCTAGACTCTGGTGTTTTTACTTTCTGATAATATATGCCTTAATGGGGCAGTAATGATCTGTTTATGCCTGACCAGTTTGTCAGAGGTTGTGTTTCTTTATAAAGTTATTGTATCTTTTTAATGAATCTGCTAGCTGGGGCACCAGCCCTACTTTTTTCCTTCCGTATGATTCTTTTCCAGGAGTTGTCGTTGGGTTGGGGTTCAGCATCTATACCGGTTATACATATTCTTGGTATAGCTTCTTGGACACTTTGACAGAAACCCTCCCATAAATGACAGAAATCTGCTTAAGCCTTTCTTATGCATCAGAAAACAAATTCCACATTACACAGAATCAGAATGACTTCCCCCAGCCCAACTAGGCGTGTGGGCACACACACACACACACACACACACACACACACACACACACACACACACACACAAAATACACTCCAGATTTGGCTTGATTTACAATCGGATTCATCATAGTCATTAAATGTTATCCACCTGCATTTAACTAGAACTCATATAAAATTAATACTGAATAAAGTATGCAACATTTTCTGAATTAATGAAGTCTCACCATTTTAGTAGTACTGTTGCAATTGCAAAATCCTGAATTCTCAAAACAGTGAGATATCAAAAAAAATTGAATATATCACAGTACAGAATGATTGTGAAGTTAGAAAATGAAAATCGATGACTATGTCAAAACCAGTACATTCAGACATTTAATAAAATATGTATTTTGAGGAGGCTGTGCTCCACAGAAACTCTAAATGTGGGATCTACTTCTCTCTTACTCCTTCCTGTATATGCATTAACTCCTCAGATGAGCTATGATTTACAGCAGAATAAAACTTTCATTTTTACTTATACACTGGTTATGGAGTTAGTATATAGGGGTGCAGGGGAAACCACCCCCTTCTATTGCTTATTTTATTTATACATTTACATCATAATAATCCAACATTGCAGTAGATTATATTACTTGAAAGTTCAATTCTTTGAGTATTTCCTATTTTCTTTTAAGTTTTATGTACTTTTTTACTGATAGTATAGCTCACCTTATATACCCTAAGATGAATATAATTTGTAGAGGCAGAATTACTTTTGGAAGGATAATATTAGGCATATGGACCTGAGAATAGGTCTTCCATACTTTTCAGTCTGTTGCTTGAGACTCTGAATTGTTGTATAGATCATCTATAGATGATTTATGAGTTACTCACACCAGCACCACATTTTTGAGGGTATTTCTTGTAAACGGTTCACAAAAATTTCTACCTGAAAGTACCTTTGGCTTTGATAACTAGTTGGCACTGAATGGGGAGCCATGTGCAGGTGCCACTCATTTCATATGTTGGCATGAGAGGCATGATGATACAATTGGGAAGTACTATGAAGGAATGCTTGGAAACATGAAAACACACACAGATACCTATGCTAGAAAAGGTCCCGTGATGTGAAATTAGTGCAATGGCAGCCTGTAATATATAACATTATGGTGAATACTTATCAGCTATTGGGATAAACTATCACTCCAAGTACACCAATTAAAATTCTTGAAAGATCCTACTAGACAACATCCTTTAAATTGTATTAAGCAACTGTAGACAGGAGTGTATAATAAAGAACTTTTCTCTGCAGTCTGTCATTCATTGCATTTAAACAGTCACCTATGCACTGAAGCATCTTTTAAATCAGACTGACTGCAGTTAGTTATTCTTAGAATCACTGTACCCTGTGTGCAGTCACTGTAAAATGCAAATATCAGGTAAATCTAGTCACTGAAATATGATTATGAATGATAGTTGGTCTTTTTAATGTGTAATGTAGCTTTATGCGGTCAGAGTTATATCCACTGTTAGAAGGCAGATGAGATTAGAAACACTACATCCAGCTTCTAAGCATTTTTTAACATGCGTTGTTGTTCGTAGCCATTTACAGTAATATTTTCTGTAGTTGGTGAGTAATCATTGTAATAGGCAATGTTACTATAATTCAGTTGCTGGCTGCGGTGGTGGTGCTGCGGTAGCATTGTCGCCTCACAGTAAGACGTTGTCCTGTTCGATTCTCAGCCAAAGCGTCTTCTGTGTGGAGACATGCGTGAATGGGCATACCTTCGTTGAAGGTTGTGCATCAGGCCTGGCAAGTCGGTACGTAAAAATCTACTGCCAATCATTAGCGGATCGGAGTTCCGCTGTGGCGACCCCTAAAGCCGAAAGATACAACAACAACAACATACAACTATAATTCAGTTGCTAAGGTTGCACATCACTAATTTTCTTTCCGCTCTTGGGCCTATCCTTCCAGCCTGATCAAGGAAGCTTCCTCTTCTTGTAGTGCTTTGCCATCCTGCTCTAGCGTTGCACTTCAGATGTAGGTTGATGGATGACAATTGGCCTTACTGCCTTTCTCCAAACACATAGCATCAAGCTATAGAAATGGCACTGGGGTACAACTCTATTGATAGCAAAAACACTCAAGGATTATATTCAGTCTGTCAGTTTACAGGCTTTTTCTCACCTAACCATTTGCATCCCCAATAATATATGTGCATATGCCTGAACTTGTTTGGTTTGCCTGCACAACATTCAGCTTACCCCTTTTGCTCCTCTGGTCTAAGTATTGTAGCAAACTACCTCATTACCCACTTCAAAAAAACAAATCTAGCCTTCAGCCATGTTACAGACCTGTTTATATGACTGTCTATACCTAATTATACAATGACGCCCCATTAAATATTCAAAAATGTGCACGCTGATTGGTCAGCATGCACGTTGTAAATCAGAGTTATAGTAATGGAAAAAGGCCCAGTCGCCCAGACTTTTTCCATTACTATAACTCTTTTTTTTACAGCAATGGAGAACGCAAGATCTCTGTTGCTTCACACTGTCTCGCTATGTTAAACTCATTTAACATAGCGAAACAGTTTTTAAAAAGCAACGGAGATCTTGCTTTCTCCGTTGCTTTTTTCAAAACGGTCTCGCTATGTTAAATGGGTTTAACATAGCGAGACAGCTTTAAAAAAGCAACGGATATTCTCCGTTGCTTTTTTTAAAGCTGTCTCACTATGTTAAACTCATTTAACATAGCAAAACAGTTTTTTAAAAATCAACAGAGATCTTGCTTTCTCCGTTGCTTTTGCCCACAGCTCTGATGTACTGCATAGGCATGCGCATGCGCAGTACATCAGAACTGCCGCAGAATACCAGACAGCTGCAGAAGGGCAGCAAGGAGGCATTATACAATGCCATTATTTAAGAAAAGTAATTATTTTTTTTCTTAAATAATGTCATTGTATAATAGCAATAACCCACTTCTGGGTGTGGGTAATGCTGGATTTACCCACGGTTGGCTTTGTTTGGCCACTCTGGCTTCACCCTCGTGACCAAACCACACCAACTGTGGGTAAATCCAGCATTACCCACACACAGGCATGGGTTATTGCTATATTATTACACACCTTTCCTGATCCAAAAATGTAACACTGCTGACAGCTTCTTTTCACCCTAATTTTAGAGAAATATAATTGTATGTTTAGTGTTGACCTATAGCTACATATATGTCTTCATGATAAATGAATATTAAAGCAACAGCAATTTTATCCATCTCCCACAATTTGTAAATTCAGTTAACAGAAAATATGTTATGCAAAAATACATTTTGCAACATGAGCAGTGCAGGTATTTATTAAGTGGAATACAACTAGTAGACCAATGCTGAAATTCCTCAGTTTATAAATCTTAATGTTTTTATGTCTTATTTGTACCTTATTTCTTAATGTAACATTTCTTATTTGAAAGTATTTAATATCATCTTCCTTTTCATGAACTGCAAACTTGAAATCATAAGTGTACCTCAAACAATATGCTTTCTTATGTGTATATTTTCTGTTATGTTCATTTATATATTGATACATGTATGCACACTTGCGTGAGTTTGAAACTATAAAAAGTAGTTGGTCTAGTCTGGTGTAACTGTCAAAATTATCTGTAACTCATTGCAAGGGCACTGAACAATGATTGTGCACCTCTGGAGCAGTAATTTGATACCTGCAAAATGGTTTTAGGAGGGCAACTCTGTTAAAAAACTGCATTTAGACACAAGTTTCAACTATGCTTGTAGCAAAATTATTCATAATATCTGGATTTTAACCATGGAGAACAAAAATAATGACTTTTACTCCCAGAGGTCTAGAGCTAATGCAGGTTAATTGTGGAGGGATTATGCAGGATTATTTTTGGACACAAAAATTATGTGCTGCCAAATGAATAATTCTTTAACAGCAGTACATTATCAAGGTGGATAGCTTGCTTTTTAAGCTGTAATGTAGTTAATTTTATGTAGATTACTGAAAAACAACTTTGTGTTATTTAGCATGGGAAGCATAATCTATCAGAAAATATTTTTGGCAGACCAGTGGCATTAGGTTGTTATTAGATTCTCTTTAGAAGCTATACAACATTTTATTTAGTAATTTGTCTGTCTGTATTCTTGTTTGTTTAATTAGTATTTGGACTGGTCATTTGATCCTTTTTTACCGATGAACCCCGCATATAAATGAGTGCAGAAATCTAGAAACATGGTACAAATTATGTTGATTAAGCATACAGTGATAAAAATATAACTCAGTCCATATTACAGTTTATGGTAAATATCACAACTGATGGTGCAGTTCACATATTTTAGTTGTAATGTACATTATAGTTGTACGAGCAAGGTTTGCTGTTTTGATAAGGTCTTAAATATCAAAGAAGTAAATGTAGCAACATGTGAAATAGAATGCCAAAGGAAACCCAGATATTATATATATTAAAAGCAATAAACTGCAATATTTGAAAAGTTGCATACTTCTTTTTGATTAGTATGTACAAATTCTGAGATGCAATCAGATATATGACTGCTTAGGGTAGATCTATTTATATACTAACAACATAAGATAGTATTTGGGTAATTATTGTATTTAGGTCTAAGCTGTAACATCTTAATTGGGTTCTAATAATTCTCTCTGTAGCAGATGCAGGCATGTTCCTTAGTCAGATAGTATTTTAGTTTTGTTAGGATTGTTTTCATCTTACTTTCATTTTGTTGTTGTATCAGCTGAAATTTTATTTAATGAAGCTCTGTTACCAGTAGCTGATCCACATGGTTTCCTCATTAGGTGTATAAGACTACTGGCGTTTTATTTTTTTGGATAAGGTACTTTTAAGTGGTAGATAGTAATGTAGAGTAATGTAGATTTATTATTCTGAAGAGTAAGAAGTTAAATAATAGTGTTGTTGTACCTGTTAGGGAAAGCCAGTGTAGTTCTTTTAAAGCATCATGTTGATTACTACTAGAGTACGGTAGATAAGCAAACATAACTATTATATCTATTGCTATTTACAGCATTTAAGTATTTTGGATTTGGTGGAGTGATTTATTTTTTTTTTTGGATGAAAGTATTTTTTCTGGTGTTAATAAATGGGAAATATATTAAAAAAACATTTTGTTGAGAGAGAGCTTTTTGGGTAACTTCAAGTGCAGAGTGTAAGAGAATGTGTTTGGTGGAGTATGAAACTTAGCTAACACAGAAATCTGCTGATAGAAGGGGCCCAGCAGAGGGGATCAGCAGTAAGGCTTCTCTTGTCCTAAGGAAGAAGCCAAGGCAGAAGTGTAGGGATCTGAAGGGCACAAATGGCACTATAATGTAATCCATTACAGAAGTAGTGGCCTCTTGACTTCTTTGAATGGGTATGAATCATAATTTCCTGTGGTGAGAGATTGCTGTCTTAGCCATTGTCTACAGACAGCCATTATACAGAGTTTGTTTGTTTTTAATAACAGCATAGTAGACTGATCCAAATGTTCCCAGAGATGGAACCTCCAGTACAAGGTGTTGGAAGTGAGAAAGTACCATTTCAACTTACAAGTTGTTATTCACCTGGTATGTGAGAAGCCAAACATTCACTTCTCAGGGCTCTCTTCTTGGTCTGAACTTTAGCAAAAAGATTGAATCTCTTTGCTCCCTTTCCCAGACTGAGAGGTACATTGAAGGTTCAGCTGGTCCCCACAGCCTAACATAGTTATTAACCATCAGCATTCCATGCTGGATTTTGAAAGAGTAGTTAGTGAATGATAGCATATGGCTATCCATATTTAGTAGCTTTATCTCAACACCTGTCATCTTATGCTTTGTTATTACTCTTACCAACTTTACTATTTCATACAGTAAACTAACATCATGTATGGTGTCACTCAACAATAATGCCCAGGCTGTTCTTTGTGGTACCCTGTAGGGAATAATAACCAGTGATAGCTAGTGCAAAATGTCTCCATTCCTCTTGAACATTTTAGCACTGCTTGAACACACAGGAACTAAGGTATCCATCACTAGAACTGAGCTAGCCCCACTTTTGCCGACCTTCTCCTCCGAGAGAAGCTCTCAAGATCATGAAATCCTCTCTACAATGGACTGGTCTCCACTTTTATTAATCCTAGAAAAAGCTCATGAAATCTACTGTGGATTAGCTTGCTGTACTCAGTGAATATTTGATGAATAGTTGAAAAAGAAGAAAGAGGAACTTTACATTATCCCACAAGAGGTGCTAGTTATCAAGGGTATGATCTTTATTGGTTGGAAGTAGCCAGAAACAGGTCCTTCCATACTTAAGAAAGATGGCAACATACATAGGTCACTTTTGAAAGGCTCACCCTTCTAACCTGGCTTCCTTTGTTATTTCCTTACGAGAGGATAGTTCTTAGAGACCTGTAAAAAGTGTTTACTCTACTGCTACCATGGACAGGTTTGGCAAGTGGATTTCTTTGACATTTTAAGTATGCATCTCCCAAAATAACAGTCATTCATCCCAGTTCTAATCTTCCCTTACAGAGCAGATTTTGGAGAAATTCTGGTGCACACTTGTCCTGCCTTACTGACTGAGAAGATCAGGATACTGTTGTAGAAGATATTTAACACTGTGACTTTAGTGCTTTTCTGTATATCTTACTAAATCGTTAAAGCTACATAGGCACAGGCTATGATGTTGGTGTCTATCACCTTCTTATGCAGAATTGACTGGCTTAGACTTTCCAGTTTTCATTATCACCTTTATCAGGCCAATATGGATGCCTGTGTTAAGGATTATATGGTGTATGAAGGGCCCTCCAGGGAGATCACTGAAAAATGCTGAAAGTGCAGGACTGTTTCTGCTGTGGAGGTCTGTATAACATTTTTCCTCCAACAAGATCAAACAGTTAGGGTTACCTTCTGCCTGTCCTTTATCATGAAGTCCTTATTTGGGCAGTGGTGTTCTGCAAAAGAAAAAAAAACATGAAAAATGGCAAATGTACTGAGATTTGAATACAAAAAATAGGATTATTCTAATAGTTGCTGAAAATAAATATGTTGTATCTGAAATATCCTAATATGATATGAGACAGGGAATCATTTCAAATTCCAAAAGTATGAACTTTCACAAAGTGGTCACTTATCTGGGTTTACCTCAGCCGCCTTTAAGATCACATCCCAGGTCAAATGGGTTCATGATATCTTAGAAGATAGACTGTGTTGGCAGTTTTACAACCCTTCAATGAATCAGCCATGCCTGACCAACCAGCTAGTGACAGAGGAGTTCATAGCTCATCTGTCCCTTTTTACAAAGGTGACTATACAGATTATACCAAGGCTTGAGCAAGGAAATGTTTTTGCTCCCATCTTTAGTTCATCATCAGCTAAGATGATGGATTTCAGCTAACTAGAAAACCACAGGTTTATCCTATAGAACACCTGGATTCTTTAACTGTAATTCAGAATGTATGGGTTATTCGGCAGTGTGAATAGTTTGTGAGGCATTTTATGTATGTAAATTGACAAGAAAATTTAGGAACACACTTCCAAGATGGTTATACATTGAGTAACAGCTTAATTTCAGCTCTCCAAATGTGAAAACATTAACTCAGAAGAGAGACCTAGTAAACTTGTATTTTTGCCTAATTTCAGTACCTAGCTAGTAAGTGCACTGCGTGGTGCCAGCAAAAAAGAAATTCAGAGAACCTGAAAGAAAATCAGTTACAAAAGGTAAGCAAAAACACTGACTGGCAAGAATTCTGCAGCTGTTCAGCAAAAAAATAAATAAATAAGTGTGCAAGACATGACTTCAGTAACCTAGAGGAAGAAATAAATCAAATGTTTTCAGAGCTGATTAAAATAAATGAAACACTGATGGGGTATATCAACTCAAACAAGAGGCTGGAAAAAATGGAAGAATCTTTAAACAGATATTCAGATGAGGTGATAAAACTGTAAAAATCAGAGGTCAAAATGAAAAAAGCTGGCTGAATATGAGACTACTCAAGAAGAGATGTTTAAAAAAAATAATAGAATTAGTGGCCAGAACATATAGAAAAGAACTGAGATTTTCAGCTATACCAGAAAAACTGGAAGGAACAGATTTGTATTAATTTTATGAAAGCACAAATAAACAATTGGACTGGTATTTCACAGCAGGAATTGTAGGTTGAAAGGGCATGTCGTGTGTATGCTCCAAACTTTTATTTTATTTATTTATTTATTTATTTATTTAACATTTGTTTACTGGGAAACTCTGAATGGGACAGAGCCCATTTTCAGTGGAGGCCTGGGGAGATATGCCCAGACGCATGTCTTTGGAATGTAGGAGAAAACCAAAGCACCTTGAGAAAAACCCATGTGAACAGAGGGAGGACATGTAGACTCCACATAGAAGGCATCTCAGCCAAGAATCAAATCAGAGAACTCTTGCTGTTAGGTGACCATGCTAACTACTGTACCACTGCTCCACCAAAACTTGGCAATGATAAAGCAACCTAAACCTTTAATAGTAAAGATGCAATCCTACTAGCAGAGGGAGTTGATTCTGACAAAACTGTAGCAGAAGGACAAAGTACTAAAAGTGGGAGACAGTAGATGTAGAAAATAATTACTCAATGTACACCAGACAGAAGAGGGTTACATTTATTCAACTAATCAGGGAATGTCAAGAAACAGGCATGAGATTCAAACTGCTGTACTAAGCTATCTTAAGAATATTTTTTCCTGGAGAGACAAAATCTTTTTTTGATGCAGAACATGCTAAGGAAGAAATACAAATTTTGTCCAACAAAAAATGAGCTGTAAAGCAGAAGGAGATTCTGCTTCTTGTTCTTCTGGTAATAAAGATCACAGAGAGACTGTGCCAGTGAAACCTTTTCCAGTGTTTCAATGGAAAATGCTTGAGACACAGAAATAAATACAAGAATTGACTAGAAGAACAGAGTATGTTGAAAATTAAGCAGAGACTGGATTTGGGAGATGGAAATAAACATGAATAAATGCAGCAACTCAAAAATTGACAAATAAATGTGGGATTGCAAAGCATCAATTATATTTATAAAACATGACAGAACAAGAAAACCTGGAAATATTGGAGTTTTCTTGAATTTGTTAAACTTGCAGTGGACTCTAAAGCATATGCTGTATTTTATGTCACCACTGTTTGGAGGAACAGTTAAAAGAAGGGAAGAGGATGGGGAAAGTTAACTGTAAGTTAAACAAAATTTGTTTTAAACAGTAATGTTTTTATACTGCAGGATATAACCTGCATGCTATAAAGTAAAGTTTTCTCATTTATTTACAAGTATAATTGGGATTTTAAAGTAAACATGTGCCCCTGTTTTTTTTCTTCTTCTTTTATCTTTCTCTTTGTTCAGTTTTATATATATATATTATGCCCTTATTTGCTGATAGAGGATATAGTATTATTATGATGAAGAAAATTTGTACAGATTTGTTAGATAGATGGGGTACTAATTTTTTCCCATTATTGGGTTATAAGTACATGGACAAGGATCCTGGCAAGGTAGAAAAAGCAACTAACAACACAGACTACGGGAGAGCCTGTATTATAGAATATAATACACATCACAATAAAGTAAAAAACATTCTGTATAAGCACTGGTATACCATGCTGACAGATCAGGAGATGGAAGTTATTCTAGGTAAAAAACCAACTTTTGTGTACAAAATGGCCCCTAACATAAAGAGTATATTAGAGAGATTTAATTCTGAGAGGAAAAGGAACATATGTGACACTCAACACACTAGTAGATGTGGATGTTGTAAACAGTGTCCTTTGATTTTGGAAGAGTCATTCATAAGGTTAGCAAATTACAATAGTAGCAAAATCTTTTTTAAAAAAGGGAACTGCAACAGCAGTTTTATAATTTATTTAGCGAAGTGTATAAAGTGCCCGTCTTACTATATTGGTAAGACGGAGCAAAAATTCAAAAAGAGAATTTATGCACACCAATACAGTATAAGAAAAAGAGATGATAATAATGCCCTTGCTAGGCACATTATTAGCAAGGGACCTGAGCATTCATTCAAATTTGCTATAGTGGAGTCAGTGACACCAGACCCAAAAGGGTGTAATTTAAAAAATATGCTATCATTTAGGGAAACATACTGGCAGATTCTAACAGATGCCACGACCCCCCCCAGGTTTTAATGACCCCAATGTTTTTAAATGACAGTATATCCACCAAAAGCATTATAGAATACTGTCAATGAATTTATAGTAATGTATGAACTATTATTCATATGTTTTAATATGTTAAATTTACTATATGCTTTAGTATTAATTGTTATAATTATCATATATTAAATTTAGTTTGATTGTTTATAAGATGAGAGTATACATTGGTATATATTCAACAGCAAGTGCATATCTCTTTAAGGATCAGAGTTCTTTTTGGCGCCAATTTTAACTATTTAAGTTTTGTAAGTAAAATGTTTTTTATTCTGAAGAAGCCTACTTTGGATGTAGGTGAAAGCGCTCAATCATTTGTGTGCAATAAATGGTTTTAAATTAAGTTTTCGTGTTTTGGATCAAATTTACAGTTTGGAGTATCACAGTCTATGCATTTGGCGTTAAGCAGCAGGTATCAACGCCGTGGTTCTGTTGTACTGGTTTCATTGGGCTGCTACAGTATTTGTTTGTTCAGTTTTAAGAAATGTACACACTGCAATGTAAGTGTGATCAAAAGAGTATGATATACGAAAAATCAATGTGATTTTTCTCACTCTTGCATAGGATAATGACAGGATTAAGGCCCTTGGCTTGGTCTATTAAAATGTTTTAAGATAATGCAAATAAATAAAAAGAACATTGAATATAATAAAGCTTTCCTCTAGCAAATAAATAAATAGATGCTTGTAATAGCAACTGTGTATCCCTTAATCTGATAAAGAGCAATAAAAACAGAATACTTCTTTCTTTCATTGAGTTGGAGATATTTTCTGAAAGCATTCAAGTGTTTTCCCATTCTGGGAGAACAATAAAGATAAGACAAAACCAAACAGCACTTAGTAGAAGCATAGGCTGTACCATACGTCTTAGCATGGATACCCTTCTTTTTAGGTTAACCCAACTCTGTAAGTGTGGCTGTCAGTTTGGGACAATTGTTCCTATTAAGAGGGTAAAACTTCAATATTTGAAGATGTATGTAGGTTTGTGTGTTAATATTAAGTTAACAGGTTTTAGGGGTGTATTTGGAGGTATATTTGTGTTTTTTTTTTTTTTGTTTGTTGCCTTTCAATAAAAGAAAACTTTTTGTAAAATGTGACACTGGCTCAAATGGATATGACAAGAAACAATGGCATAAAAGATCAATCTATCAAACACTAGTGTGTGTATGTAACATAAAAGCTGGAACTAGATAACAAAAAAGCTGCTAAAAATAAAAGGTGGGAAAAATAACTTTTTAACATAATGACACTTTGTATAGTATCTTTAAATGTTAATGGTCTTGCAGATATATATGCAAAAAAGAAATAGTAATAACTATATTAAAGCTGTAAAGTGCAAATAGTTATGCTACAGGAGACACATTTGGAAAGAACTGAACATGTGAATTTGATAAAGAAATGTTTCAGGACAGTTATTCAGCAGAATACCTGGGACAAAGGAAAGTGGAGTACTTAATATTAATTGCAAGAAGAGCTCCAATAGTAATAGAAGATAAAAAAGTTACTAGTGGTAGATTTGTAGTAGTAAGGGGCTACTGGCAATGGAGTAGGATTATACTGCCAAGTATTTATATTCCACCCAAAATTGCTATACTGGAGCTTAAAAAAAATTGGGGAGAAATAATCAGTTTTCAGCAGAGAATATTACTTGTAGATGGGGACTGGAATTTGATTTGCACTAGTGAAGATGTGTCTGGGGGCCCAGAAGGGAAAATATAACAAAGGAAGGTAGATTTCTGATGAAATTTATGAAAATATTTGGCATGGAAGATATAAATTCAGTAGTAGAAGTTCGGAATTAATTTACATATTATTCCCCAAGATACAAAAACTGGGCTAGGCTATTCAGAACTTACATTTAACAGGAACACATGCATTTAATTTAAAGTTTTGATATACATCCAATAATTATTTAAGATCATGTGCCAGTAGTAACTAAAATAAAAATGCAGGGTAATGAAATAAAAATGAGACACTGGCACTTTCTTATCTGTTGAAAAGAGAGGAATTGAAGGATTGGGTTCTGAAAATTATTTGGGAGTTATTAAAGAAGATAGAAATTTCTTCTGAAAATATAGCTACAGGGTGGGATAAAATTAAAGTGGAGTTTAAAAATATGGTGGAAAGAAAAGAAAGAGAGATATGGTTAAGAAACATTTAGAGAGACTGACAAATGCTAAAGTACTGCAGAATAGGGGGAAATCACACAAAACAAGAAGAGCAATTGCAGAATGCTAAGCAGAAAATAAATGGTTACCTTGATAATATGCATGAGTTTAGAAGGATTGGTGTTAAGCAACTGTGTTTTGATAAAAACACTGGAGCACAAAAACTTTTAGCGCAATGACTCAGGCAACAGAAAGAGAAAGGGTTGTCGCCAAGCTTAGGGAGCCTATAGCTAGGAAGATAACAAGAGATCCTGTACAGGTACCAGAAATGTTTCAGAAATTTTATATAAAACAGAAAAAATAAGGAGATCAAGAAAAGATACAAATGGAAATGTTTATGGAAGAGTTAAATATGCCAAGGTTAGTGATAGATGAGTCAATTACTAACGGTTAGGATAGGAGGAGATGAGATAAAATGGTGTAGTATAACCCATCCACAGGAAAGTCCCCAGGAAGAGAAGGTATTCCTGTGGAAGTTTGGAGGGAAGAAACTGATAAAGATCTGGAAGGTTTTGTTCAACAGTATTTTAAGAGAAGTACTAACATCCTGAAAGAAAGCGGTGGTGGCTGTAATGCCTAAAGACCCATTAAGTCCAGCTTCACACAGACTCATTTCAGTCCTAAACCATGATTATAAAGTGTTTGTCTGTAATGTCTAAAAGAATGGCAAAGGTGATGCCAAAATTGATATATATGGATCAATGTGGTTCTGTGGTGGGGAGGCAAACGTTTGACATTAACAGGATATTGATGATCCCGAGGGAAGCTGAATGGAAGAAAATGGCAATGCTGTTGGTGTGTCTTAATCCAGAAAAAGCATTTGACAGAGTAAGCTGGAGGTTTTTGAGCAAGGCAATGGAAGCATTTGCATTCCTTGGTAAAATTATAAGGTCGATTTAGGAGGATATATGAGGAATCAGATGCAGAAATTAAAGTGGGTGGTTTACTGTCTGATAATTTCTGTTTGAGCAGAGAAACCAGGCAGGGGTGTCCTCTTTCCCCTTTTTCTTATCTGAACTATATTTAGAACCATTGGCAAAGAAACAAAAGATTCAGAAATTCAAGGATATAATTGGTATGGCAGTCAAGAAAAGCTGGCTGTATTTTCAGATTATATTATTCTATACCTCATAAAACCAGAAAAGGACATTTCAGTGTTGTGGAACATTTTGAGGCAGTTTCAGATCTTGTCAGGATACAAGAATAACCTTTTGAAGCTAAAACAATGACAATAGCTGTAAATTATGTACCCACACATGAACTGGTTCAGCAATATTCATATTTATGGGCACATGATAAAATGAAGTAGTTTAGGAGTATGGATTAAAAAGGATTCTGGTGTGGCAGCTAAGGGTATGTGGGAAGAGACTAAAAAAAGTTAACACAAAAACTGAGAAACTAGAAGCTCTGTTGGGATATGGATAGCAAGCTACAAACAGTTGAAATGTTTTTAGTCCCTTTATTTTTATGCACAGGTCAGACATATTTTTATCAACCAGAGGAGAAGTTTTGGATAGCAATTAATAAAGAGCTGAAGGATTTTATCTGGGAGGGGAAGACAGCAAGAGACAAGTGGGATAAGCTGAGTTTTCCAACTGAACAAGGCAGTTTGGGATTACCCAATTTGAAGGAGTATTTCAGAAGTACATTAAGCCTCCTATACAAAGCACAAGCAGAAACCTATAATTCAAATTGGAAAGGGATGATGATGGAACAAGGGGGAAGCTCAAGAAACAAGGAGAGATTGGGATTTTGTATGCACATCCTTAAGGGGAAAACCAATAACCATACAGAATCAAGCTCAATACAATCAGTCAATACAGAGTCAAGCTCAAATGGGTCTTCTTTCCCTGCTGATTCTGCCAAGCCCATTCTCTTGGCTTTGGTTTTGCTAGATATTAGGTAGGGACAGTGGGAATCTTGTTCATCCATTCATGCATGCCACTAGGATCTTAGGAGGTTACTAGGCTTTTTGGCCCTCATGCCCTTATAAGCCTAGCCAAGCATTTAGCCCATGTTTAGACAAGTCAACAGGGACATGGGCGGAATCCCAGGGGTATATTTTCTGTTTCCATCCAGTTATCCAGGTTGCACTTAAAAAGAGGTGAAGAGCTACTGTGCTTGATGTGAAGAGGGAGTCTGTTTCATAGATGGGGGAGTCTCTGGGACACAAATCTGTTCCATCAACAAGTCTTGTTGATGTCACAGACCAGGCTGAGGCTGCACATGGGGGTTACTCGAGTGGAGCTTGACTTGCGGATGTGTAGCAGTCCCATCAGGGTGGGGTCTGTGATCACCTTGTATGCCAGACTGAGGTCACCTCTGAGGAGTCTGTACTAAACTGAGTAGAGAGACAGGGCTTTTAGTCTATCTGTGTGAGGAACCTCTGTGGTCTCTCCAGCTGCTGCATGTGCCTTGCAAGGGGCATTGTACTCCATAATAGGCCTTATAAGGGAAGAATACAGGGATTTTATGACCTCTTTGTTGCTGGATGAGATACCCTTACTTATGAGGTGGGCCATGTAGAAGGCTTTCCATACATCGGAAGCAACATAGTGGTCAAAAATCAGGTTGCTATCAACCTGGGCGCCCAAATCCCTCACGACTGATTGTGTGTGAAGAACATTGTTATTAATGTGATAATTTGTATGATGCATTTTTTGGTATTCAGCTTGAGGCCATGTTTCTGGCACCAGTCATTTGTCTGAGTGAGACCCTCTTGGAGGATATAAACATCACTAGGGGGAATTAATGACAGCACCCAGCTTGCAGTCATCTGCAAACTTTGTCAGCCATAGCCCATTGGTTTTGGCCTACATCTCAGCAAAGTATATCCCAAATAACAGAAGCCCCAAGACCGAACCCTGGGGTATGCTGCTTGTTATGGGTCTATTGCTTGAGGTGGCTTCCCCTATTTTCACTACATGGGTAAGCCAGTTTGCTACACATCTGGTAACATATGGATTGATGCCTAGTTGAGAGAGTTTATCTATTATGCCTGAGTGGGGAATAGTGTCAAAGAATTTGGCCAGGTCAAGCTAGGCGGTGTGCACCATCTTCCCCTCATCCATGACGTTGGTGACTGTTTCAAAGAATTCAACCAAATTTAGCAGATATGACCTCCCCTTGATGAAGCTAAACTGTGTGGGATCAAGTGTTTGGAGGTTACCATTGTCCTTGTTAATGAGGTCCATGATAATCTGTTCCATGGACTTGCAGATCAGGCTAGTTAGATTGATGGGTATATAATTTCCCGGATCAGTGGATGCTCCACCTTTGTGTAAAGGGATGACAGTGGCTGTCCTCCACTCAGTTGGGATGAAGCCAGTTCTCAGGCTTTGGTTGAATAGGGTGCCTAATGGTGCTGTGAGTTCCTGCCTGAGTTCATGTAGGATGCAGCCTGGGATATTATTGGGTCCCATGGAGGTTGTATTTTTTTGCACTTGAGAGAGCAATGATGACCTGTTCCCTAGATATAAGGGGAAACAGGGCAGGTACTGGGGATGTCTTGATTTACTGTTGGGGGGGGGGGCAGAGAGGTAAAGTTTTCACTGAATCTGGCAGCCAGCAAGTTTGCTATATCTATGGCATTTGTATATGTGGTGTCCTTGACCACCAGTTCTTTTTTCAAAACAGGTTTATTGTTTTAACATACAAGAGAAATATCATAACAATTTTATACAAGTAATTAAAAATAGATATGATTATAACATTCAACAAAACAACTAAAGTATTTACAAAGACATCCACTACAATTAGATCAATTAATTAAACTAAAATACCATGCTATTGAAATTAGGATTTTTTTTAACAAATTTTGTAAATTATCCCATACAATATAATAAGATGTTTTTCTAGTTGTTCTTGACCTAATTGTGTTTATTTCCATATGGCACACTATATTCATAACATTTTTAAATTCATTGAACGAAGGAGGTGTATCTGAAATCCAATTTCTGGTTATTATTTTCCTAGCCACTGCTAGAATAGACCATAACAAGGGAAGCTTAACCTTTTAACACTTTGAGGTACAGGTGTGTTGAATAATATAAGAGATTTAGAAATAATGAAATTATCTGTAAAAGAGCCTGCAAAAATTCATTAATTGACTTCCAGTATTCTTTCAATTTTATACAGTCATAAAACATATGAGCCCAGTCAGCATTAATTTCTACATTACATCTCTTACATAGATTATCTTTATTATTTATTTTATTCATCATCAAAGGTGTATAAAAGATCTATGTAAAATTTCCATGTATAAAGTCTCCAGACAATGGAAGACGTAGTTCTATAGGCAGATTCCAATATATATTATTTATCTTGTTGATTTGGTGGGTCCCCATTAATAGAAGTGAAATAATTCCAGTATGTATCTACACTGTAAAAAGTTTCTTGTCTGATAATTTTATGTATGTATGAAAGTTTACCTTTATCAGAAACTTTATGTTGTAAATTTAATATCAAGTAATCAATCAGTGTTGGAATAGATTCTTTAACTGTTGTAGACATTAGATCTATTTTATTAATGAGATGTTGTCTAAAGGTCTGAACCTCTAACCAGCAAGTTTCTCTTAGATCAAATTCTTGTTTTAAGAAATCTAGATTTTTAACTTTATTATCAGATATCAACTGATACCAGTACTTTAGATCATTATCTATAACTAAATGAGTTCCTTCAGAAGTAGATGACAAAAGCATACCCTGAGTATACATTATAGGGAATATAATAAAATTCCATTCCCTATACTTAGGGTGCATGAATATAAAGTTATGATAGCTAATAATAATATTTAATGAGTAACAAACCATATGTTTAGGTGTAATAGGTGAAGTACAAAATTCCTTTAGTAACCATAACATGGAGTTATTTACAATCATATTTTTATGTGTTAAGGAGATTTTCATGAAGTGCATACTAATTAGCTCCCAATAATCTTTCCATTTTGCGACATATGACTGATCTATTAATAAAGTAATAACTTTTACAATAGAAGAGATAGTATATAAATTAAAGTCTGGAAAAGAAATACCCCTTGAGACCAGCTATTAGTATGTTTCTTTAATGCAATCCCTAGGTCTATTAGGTGCCCATAGGAAATTTAACATTAGTGTATTCAGTTTCTTGATAATTATTTTTGTAGGTGGAAGTATTATTGATTGTATTAAGTATAAAATCTTGGGGAATATTATCATTTTAATAATTGTAAGTCTCTCCTCTATAGTAAAAACATATTATTCCAGGTATTAAAAGATTTTGTATATTAAGAAAACAGGTATTATAATTATTATATATAATAGATTTAATATCTTTAGATAGTATTATACCTAAATAAGTTATCTGACCTGAATTGGGTACATATTTAGTAAAATCACTAATGAGAATATTTTTAGTGTATATATAGGTAGTATTTTATTTTTTTCTTCATTGAATATTAAACCAGAAATACTTTTAAAATTCATCATTTTATCAAATAGAGACTGCATAAAAGAATTAGATCCTGCTGATGTAATTAGAACATCATCTGCAAAAAGTTGAATTTTGGATGTTGTATTTTCATCTATTTCAAAACCCTCTATGTCAGTACTGTTTCTGATCAAATTAGCCCAAGGCTCCATTACTAAAGTGAATAATAGTGGAGAAAGTGGACATCCTTGTTTTGTACCTTTAAAAATGGGTATTTTTTTGTGAAACATATGTTCCTACCTTAATATAAGCCAATGTTCCTTTGTATAAATGCTCAATTAGATTTAGAAATGCATCTGAGAAGTTTGTGCACTTCAGTAAGGTAAACAGATAGTCCCAACTTACTGAATCAAATGCTGAACTTATATCAAGACTAATAAGTGTTAAATCTTTATTTTTCCTATTTGCAAAATCAGTTAATGTTAAAGTTCTTCTTATATTATCAAAAGTATATCTATTTACAATGAAGCCTGTCTGATCTATATCTATAATGCCGGGGATGATTGTCTTCAATCTATCAGCAAAAATACTCATAAACATTTTATAATCAACATTAAGTAATGAGATGGGCCGATATGAAGTACATCTAGTTGGATCTTTATTAGGTATTATAATTGGCGAAATAAATGTATATTGCCAAGATGGGGGGGGGGGTTATTAACTCAGTTTGGGCCAAAATAAAAACCTTATGTATTAATGAATATGTACTTTTAGAAAGGATTTTATATATCTCTGGTATAATACCATCATTACCCGGTGCTTTGTTTGATTTAAGCTTATTTATTTGTGTAATAACCTCTGTATATGAAATACTTTTGTCCAATAGTTTAATCTGTTGTTTATTAAGCTTTTTATTCATGTTTGTGGTTATAAACTCTTTTATTTTATCTTTAGGTTCCATGTTAATGTTATTATGGTTAATTTTGTGAAAGTAATTTCTAAATTCATTAAGTATTTGTGGTATACTAGAAACATTCTTCTTTTTCCTTACAGAAAATATTTCTTTGATATGGTTTTGTTTATTCAACCTTTTTGTTTTATTTTTAAGTCTATGTAAGTATTTGGGGCTTATTGAATAAGACAAAAACTTGTATTTCTCTAAAGTTATTTTAACTTTATGAGTTAAAATTTCTTTGTATTTCTCATTTAGTTTGTTTATTTCTTCAATAACTTTCTTGTCCATAATATTTTTTTTATTATGTTTATAAGAGTCTAATTTACTTTGAATATCCTTTTATTATTATACCATCTGATACTTTGTCCATATAGATATGATTTTAAGGCATCCCAAACATAGACAATGGAGACTTCAGGAGTATTATTTATGTCTAAAAATGTTTTACTTCTGAAAGTATATATTCTTTATAGTCTTTTAGTTGAGTTAAGTATGCTGGTATCCTTTTGATCTGAACATTATGAGTATTTTTATCATGAATTCAAAAACAATTGAATTATGATCAGATATAGGACATGAAATGATTTTGGAATTAATTAAATCTGTTACCATCTGGTTAGAAATAAAGACCCTATCTATTTTTGAATAAGTTTTGTATCTGTTAGAAAAAAAGGTGCATGGTAATGATTTTGAATCTATCTGATTATTAATATCATTCAAATGATAAGAATTAGCAAAAATCATTTAAATGTTTTGCATTAGATGTAATTCTTCTCTTTCCTATAGTGGTAGTATCACTTTCATGTAGTATACAATTAAAGTCACCAGCTAAAATAATATCTCCTATAGAGAATGATATGATCTTATCAAGATGATGTTTCACTGTATTAATACCAATTCCAGGTATCCAATATACATTAATTAAAGTGTAAGTCTTCCCATTAATTTGTATTGTAACCATACAAAACATTCCTTTGTCATCCTGATAAGACTTAATGGTTTTAGGAATGGGCATACTTTTATTCCATAAAATAGCCACTCCTCTTTTTTTCTGAGTGTGCTCTGAACTAACCAATGCTGTATATTTGTTTGTGGCTAGTTTATCAATATCTTTTTTCAAGAGATGGGTTTCTTGCAGGAAGACTAAGTTGGTCTTATGTAAATTAATGTATCTTATTAGGCTTGCCCTTTTACACGGATTATTCAATCCATTAATATTTAAAGAAATTCCTTTTAAAGATATCATTTGGCATTTTTAAAACTTAAGAATCTTATGATCAAAATAACAAATAACAACATAAGTAATGTTACATCTCCTCCTTTAGGTGTACCTTTAAATATAGCTGCATTTATTGAATCTCTTATGGAGTTTTGTATAGGATTCAATTTTGTTTGTAGTGACAATGAGTGTACAAAATATATTGTGGATGTCAAAACTATATACATATAACAATGAACAAGTGAAAATAATGTAAGGATTAAACCTTGCATCCAGCCTGGAGTTAAAAACTCCAACTTAGAGTAATATTTACCACTCAAGTTAACCCCCTACCCTAAGCAGCAGTACCTCAGCTACCACCTTATCAATTTAATACTGGTTATATTTAACTTAAATTAACAGCTTTCAATTCAATTATCTAGCAAGACAAGACTACACATTTGATAAAACAGCATCATATAAACTAAAATAAACTTTTTTTTTTTAAAAAAACTATTCATACTACTATATACATCTATGTAATATAATACACTTGTATTCAAATAGCATTCAAATAATCTTGATATTAGGAACCAAGAGGAGAGAGAGAAAATAAAACAAAGAGGGAGAGAGAAGAAAGAAAGAGAGAGAAAAAAAAAAAAAAAAAGAAGGCATTTTTACATATTAACTTATTCAAAGTTTGTAAAATAAGTTCTAACATTCATTTAAATCAAAAACTTTGGCTAATATGGTTCAGACATTACATATATTAAGATGCATCTATTTTCTGTCATGTAAATGCAGTCAACAGCTTCCAAAAAAAACCTTGAATTGCTTGTATATGAGCATTTTACTCATACTCATTATTGTCAATAGAATAAAATATTATATTTATAGAAATTGTTATAAATCATACTGCATAGTTATGCAAATTCTCAGAAATACTTGCATTATTGTAAAAAAAGCCATCTGTATTTTGTATGTCTATACTACTGCTTTAAAATATATCACATGCCAATTTCTTCCAAAATAGAGTTATAAAGTTATTTATGCTTGTCAATCAGATGAATTAAATTAGTTATAGTAATGTATATGTTTGGAACATAAGTTTTTAACACAGATTAGTATGCTGCAGTCAAGTAGATTTTCAAAAACACTTGAATAAATGTTTCATTTTCTATGCCTTCTAAAATAAGACATTTACTTACTACAAGAAACTGCATCATTTAAAATCATTATAACTGACATATTTTATGACTTATAACATAGATATTTAAGTAATTATATAAAATAACTCACATTAAGATGTTAAAGAGTTCATTTTCCTTCACATAGTCACATTTGCATCAGTTCTACTTCCTGGTAGAGTGTTCTTCCTGAATCTGCAATGTGTCGGTGTGATATCTAGGTCAAAGGTCAAATTGACTGCTTTCAGCTTCTCTGTGAGAATTCTGAGAGTTGAAGCTTTTGAAACAACTTGAGGACACTGTTCATGAGGTAGCCCACATCCCAGATTGTCTCCCTTAACATTTTGGTGGGAAACTTGTTAAAAACTAGTGACAAACATTCATTTAGCAGTGTAAATGCATCTAAACATGACAAAACCTTTGCGATGTATTTTACAGGTTATTACAGCCTCTATGTAAGTGAAATTAAGCCCAAATTTATTAATAAGTAATAAAACTCAATATTTTTGTCTCAACTCAATTTTTATTACTTTAAAACTTTGGCTAACATGGTTCAGACATTACATATATTAAGATGCATCTATTTTCTGTCATGTAAATGCAGTCAACAGCTTCCAAAAAAAAACCTTGAATTGCTTGTATATGAGCATTTTACTCATACTCATTATTGTCAATAGAATAAAATATTATATTTATAGAAATTGTTATAAATCATACTGCATAGTTATGCAAATTCTCAGAAATACTTGCATTATTGTAAAAAAAGCCATCTGTATTTTGTATGTCTATACTACTGCTTTAAAATATATCACATGACAATTTCTTCCAGAATAGAGTTATAAAGTTATTTATGCTTGTCAATCAGATGAATTAAATTAGTTATAGTAATGTATATGTTTGGAACATAAGTTTTTAACACAGATTAGTATGCTGCAGTCAAGTAGATTTTCAAAAACACTTGAATAAATGTTTCATTTTCTATGCCTTCTAAAATAAGACATTTACTTACTACAAGAAACTGCATCATTTAAAATCATTATAACTGGCATATTTTATGAATTATAACATAGATATTTAAGTAATTATATAAAATAACTCACATTTAGATGTTAAAGAGTTCATTTTCCTTCACATAGTCACATTTGCATCAGTTCTACTTCCTGGTAGAGTGTTCTTCCTGAATCTGCAATGTGTCGGTGTGATATCTAGGTCAAAGGTCAAATTGACTGCTTTCAGCTTCTCTGTGAGAATTCTGAGAGTTGAAGCTTTTGAAACAACTTGAGGACACTGTTCATGAGGTAGCCCACATCCCAGATTCTCTCCTTAACATTTTGGTGGAAACTTGTTAAAACTAGTGACAAACATTCATTTAGCAGTGTAAATGCATCTAAACATGACAAAACCTTTAGATGTATTTTACAGGTTATTACAGCCTCTATGTAAGTGAAATTAAGCCCAAAGTTATTAATAAGTAATAAAACTCAATATTTTTGTCTCAACTCAATTTTTATGCAAATCTTATTATTTACTGTGTCTGTATGATCAAAACATTTCTATATATTAATATGAAAAAAAAAAAAATCAAAAGTAAGAATAAAGAAAAGAAAAAGAGAGTAGAAAATAAAAGAGTGTAAAGCAGAAATAAAAAAAAATGTAAGAGAAAGCTATAAGAAGTATACACAATGGAATATTACTTACTGTTTATATTAATAGAGTTAAAAATAAAACATATTATTTACTATTATTTAGTTCTAATTATTATTAGTTAAAGCATGACAGATTATTTACAAACAAGCATAAGCAGTATAATCAAGAAAGTATAATTAGGAATAGCATTTGAAGAACATATAAACTTTTTACAAGGAATAAATATGTTATTATTCCATTTATCATATTTTCATTACTCTTCTCTCCCTACCCTCCCCCACCCTTCACCCACTACATAATCTAAATAGAATGTCATTGTTTAAACAAAGAAAAGAAGAAAAGGAGAAGAAAAAGAGAAAAAAATGTATCAAATTACTGACCTTACTTGTCTTTTTCAGAAAGAGAAACAAATTGAATAATAGCTTGTTATTAGTTCCTCAGATATTTTGACTGGTTATGAAACAAAACATTTCTTTGCACACAGAGAATAACTTTGATTAAATCTTTTTCAGAATATCTGTGGTTTTCTGGAAATGCAGGAACTATATTTAAAAAGATTAATAATGAAGTAAAATGATGAGAGAAAAAAAGAAAAAAAAAACATAGAACAAATCATTTGTTTTTTAGTCTCTTCTTCTCTGAAGTCTTCCCTGAAGTTTCAGTTGCCAGTCTCTTTAATGAAGGACTAGCCCATTCCATTTCCTCTATTTTATCCAAAATCTTATTTTTTTTGATAAACAGTAAAGCAGAGTCTAAGTCATCAAAAATTTTAGGACCATCAGGAAGGAAGATTTTTAGCTTGGCAGGAAACAGAAGGTATGTTTTAAACTGTGCTTTTGTAAGCACCCTTATTAGTGGCAGAAAAACTTTTCTTTTAGCTATTACCAAGGAAGAATAGTCATTGTCAAAACGCACAGTTGTCTCATTAATCTTAACAGGAGCTTTAGCCCAAGCAGATTTAAGAACCATCTCTTTATCAAAGATGATAGAAATCTAACTATAACTGATCTAGGATAGTTTTGTTAGAGTTAGTATTAGCTATAGATCTATGTGCTCTTTCGATACCAAAAGAGAATGCTTCTGGTAAGTCTAAAGTTTTAGGGAGCCATGTTGTTAAAAAAGAAGTAATATTGTTACCTTCAATATTTTCTGGCAGTCCAAAAATCCTAATGTTATTGCGCCTAGATCTATTTTCCAGGTCATCCAGCTTTGTTTGTAAATGTGTATTTTGTTTCAGCAGAAACTCAATGTTGATTTCCTCTTCTTGGATTCTATTTTCCATGTCATTCACAGCTTCTTCTATGCCTGTCATCTGGATCTTCTGTTGTTGCAGGTCTATATGTAACAAGTCTATTTGTTTTGTAGTTTTTTCTATGAAGGAATCTATTTTAGTATCCATTTTATCCATCTTAGCAGTAAGTTGCTGGATCATAGTTATCAGAGACTGAAGTTCTTTCTTGATGCTGGAGTCTTGAGAATTTCTCTTACTGGAACTCATTTCAGACTGATAAACTGACAGGAAAATTTCCAAAGTGATTTCTGACAGGAATATTGTTAAAATTTCCTTTCTTTTTTAGATATAGTTCAAGAACTATATAAAACAAACATATTTAGAAAGAAAATTACTTCAAAAATTAATTTTTAAGTAATTAATTCCTGTCAGTGTAATGAAATTGGTGGAGCTGAAGAAATCTGCTGCTATCCTGTGTTCATCCTTGGCCACGCCCCCCCTTGACCACCAGTTCTGAATGGATCTGGGTGCTTCCTTTGAGATTGCGGACATAAGTGAAGAAGGCCTTATGATTATCTCTAGTAGATGTGGCCAATTTGGACTTGAAGTTTCCTTTGGAGGATTTCACTAGTGCTCTTATTTGCTTGTTCAGGCTAAGGGGACATTGCTTACAATGGGGCACCTGCTCCTTCTTGGTCTTGGACAGCATTTTTTTTTCCTTTTGTCATAGAGTTTAAATATTGCAGATGTCCACCAGACAGGTTTACTGTTTCTTGCAGAGGATGATTTAGTCTTTTTGGGTATTCCTGATTCCATGCATCTATATAAATGCTCGTATAGTGCTTTGGTGTAGTTTTGGATATTGGTGCCAGTTCCTACAGAAGGGGAGGGGACTGTGAAGCTGTTTATACCATCCCTCAGGAGGCTGTAATCAGCTTTGGAGAAGGTTTTATGTGTGATCCTAGCTTGATAGGGGGTTGGGGGAGATGGTGACTTTGAAAGTGACCACTTTGTGGTTGATCTTACCAGGGAGGATGATAATATAGGGATGCTGCAGTGGTTGCTCATGTTGGTTAATACCAAGTCCACGATATTATCACCTCTTGTGGGGGTATCAACTAGATGTTCCAAGGCATTTACATTGAGAAAATCAAGGAATCTCTGGGCATTTGTGTTCTGGCATGAGTAGATCTTCCAGTCTATGTTTGGGAAGTTAGTCACCCAGGATCATGGTAAAGGGTTGAATCCAGATAGATTTGAACAGGTCCAAATAGGCAGATTGGGCATCTTGAGTCAGATTTGGGGGCTGGTAGCTAGCTATGATTTGAAAAGGGGTCTTGTCAATGGTTAACTGCATCTGGAGTGTCTCCTGTGTGTCATACTCTTTGACAAACCTAAAGGTGCCTTTGTCTATAATTTATATTGAAACTCCACCTCCTTTGGCTTTACTGCCCACAGTTTGGGGTCTGAATGTATAGGTTCATAGGTGTGTACTAGGCTAACAGCCCTGAAGCCTATATAAACCTAGCCCAAGAAGATTTCCTGGCATCATGCCACCCAAAGTTAGTTCCCAGTGACCTTGTCAAGCAAGGCAATTGAAATGAGCCCCTGGGTGAACTTCCTATTGCCCATCCACTCATCAAGATTTAACTTAGAGGGCCAGTATGATAGGGTGAGTAACCAGGTAAGGCTGGGGTGCTCTCTGCAGCTTTGAACTAGGTTTCTGTGACTTCACAGATGTCAGCATTTTCCAGGGTTAGGAATGCTTGCAATGAGTGCAGTATCATGCTTATACTCTTAGCGTTTAGCAGCATGACCTTTAATTTGTGTGTTGTTGAAATTTTTATGTTGATAGTTTTAACCTCATCACTTTTCCTAAAGAAGGCACTATAGGGGAGGCAAGAGCCTTTGCCAGAAGCCTGAAGCCCAGGTGACACAGATGCAGGCCATCTCTAGCAAAGCATTATGGTCTGTTGATCATATCTTCTCAGGCTGTCAGGTACTGGATCCCCCTGGAATGACACCAGAAACTAAGCCAATTGTTAGTCAATCATTTTTTGTTTGTATTGAGGCATCATTCTGGGTGATGGCAGAATGCTGCTTAAGGCTAGGGACATACCTGTCTGGGGCACATAATCAGCAAGCTGAATCATGTCTCTCTTCATATAGTCCAGAGAGGTACATCTCAAGTTATACACGCCAACATGGACTATGACAGAGTCATAACAGTACCTATTGTTGAGAGACTTGAGTGCATATGTGATATGGTGGAGTCTGGCACCTGACAGACAACTAACTGTGACTTTCTCCTTATCCAGCCCGGTGAGAGGCACATCTGTGTGTCTCACAATGGAGTTTCCTATGACTAATATGTTGGGTTTATGGTGAAGCCTTAGTGGCTGTGAGGCACAGGTTTGTGGACTATGCATGGTATATGGTGTGGTGGGCTGTGGAGATCGCATGTGGTTTTGCCTTGGAGGTCTCCTTTGTTTGGGTATGTTTATGTGGAATTCCTCCGCATATGTAGGTGTGTGATGTGTAGGTGTGAGTGGTGTTTGAGGTGTAGTGATTGTGTTGACAACCTTTTTAGTGCCAGATATACTGGCTTGAGGGGGAGAGAGCTTGGACTCTAGGTTTCTAATGTAATTGCATCTCTCACAAATCGTGTTCCTAGGTGGTGGTAGTAGATGGTTGTCCGTGTACATCAGGCATTTGCTACACTGTCTCAGGATGCCCATATCAACCAGACTGGCAGGAGAAACTGTAGGAAATTATCCATCCATATTTGTCAGAATCTGAGGGAGAAAGGCCAGGGAGAGCTAAGGAGTGGGCCTAAAGCCCAGGTGTTTAAACCAAAACTAAGAGCTTGGAATAACACTTAATTTAGACAGACTATAAAAAGCAGTAATAAATGCAACAGAAAAGAAGAGAACAGGCAGCAAGTAGCAGGAAAAAGCAAAGCAAGATGAAGTAACAGAGTAGTAGGAAGAAATGCAGATTTGAAAAATATAAGCAGCTGAATAAAGTGTCTCTCTCTCTTTATAAAGTAAAAAGGGAGAGAGAAGGAACAGAAGATAATTCAAGGTTAAGAGACTAAGGGGTTTGGCCTTCCCAAATTATCTCTGTATTAGGTATCATAGGTTCATAGGTTCATAGGTTTATACTAGGCTATCTGCCCTAAGGCATTTATAAGCCTAGCTGAAATCTTTGTGGCTTACGCCACCCCTTATATGAAAAAATACTGTGCCCATTAGTTTGTTGTGCCTCTGTCCAGCAGTGACACAGAGATGAGTCCCGGGGTAAACCTATGATCTCCCATCAACAGGTCTAGATTTCTCTTGAACAGAGTCAGCGAGGTGCTCTGCCTCACATGGACTGGGATTTTATTCCACAGCATAGGGAGTCTCTGAGTGATAAATCTATCCCTCCAGCACGTCCTATTTATATCCGTGCTAAGGTTTAAGTCGCTTGCTCTAGTGGTTTTGGTGGATTTGGATTTTTTGAGGTGGAGCATGTCCATTAATTCCGGGTTGGACATGGCCTTGTATGTCAGGCACATGTCACCTCTGAGCAGACGGTATGCGACTGAATAGAGCTGGAGTTTCTTCAATCTGGCAGCATATGACAGATTTTGGAGTCCCTTTATCCTTTGGTGAGGAACTTTGGGGTCTCTCCAATTGCTGCAGATGTCGGGTGAGATACATCCCGAATGGGGCATTGTACTCGATCATTGGTCTGATAAGTGAAGAGTACAGGGAACAATGACCTCACTAGATCTGGATGTGAATCCCTTCATGATCAGGTGGGCTATGTAGAAGGTCTTTCTAACCACTTTAGCATCGTGAGTGTCAAAAGCAAGGCCACTGTCAACCTGGGCCCCCAGGTCCCTGATAACCTCTTCTGTGCTTAGTGGATTGCCACCTATATGGTAGCTTGGGGTTACCTTGTTTTCCTGAAGGGTATGACTATACATTTTTGGCGTTTAACTTCAGGCCATGGCTCTGGCACCAGCTATCTGTTTCCATGAGTCCTTCTGAAGGATATCCGTGTCCGATGCACTTTCCACTATGGCCAGTTTGCAGTCGTCTGCAAACTTTGTCAGCAAAGTCCTCCATGTTGACCTGTACTTCTGAGAAGTAGATGCCAAACAATAGGGGCCAAGGACCGAGCCCTGTGGGACACCACTTGTGACCGGCTTGGAGTCTGACACAGCGCCAGCAACTCTAACCCTGTGGGTTCTGTCCTTAAGCCAGTTTGCAACCCATCTTGTGACATATGGGTTTACATTTAAGCTGGTAAGTTTTTCTACAATACCCGAGTGGGGTATTGTGTCGAAAGCCTTTGCAAGGTCAAGGTAGGCTGTATCGACTGCCTTTCCCTCATCAATGGCCTTGGTGACTGTTTCGAAGAAGTCGACCAAGTTCAAAAGATCTTCCCTTGACAAAGCCAAACTGGGTCGGGTCCAATGTCTGCAAGTCCCCTATATCTTTGTTTATGAGCTCCATTATGATCCTCTCCATAGCTTTGCAGACTAGACTTGTTAAGCTTATGGGGCGGTAATTACCAGGGTCCATAGAGGCGCCGCCTTTGTGGAGTGGGACCACAGTTGCCGTACGCCACTCCTTGGGCACGTATCCTGTGGTAAGGCTGAGATTAAACAGCTGCCTTATGTGCGGGTTTAATTCCTCATTTAGCTCGTGTAGCACACAGCCGGGGACACCATCGGTCCCATTGATGCGGTGTTTTTAGCTTTAGAGAGCAGCTTTCACCTGCGCAGTTGAGATGTCCGGGGGGCTACACTCGGCTGGGATAGTTATCTCTCCTTTAGGAGAGGGGTGAAGTTTGCACTGAACCTGTCTGCCAGTATGTTGGCAAGGTCTGTGGGTTCAATGATTTTTGTATCATTTTGGACTAATTCTGAGCATATCTGGGAGTTTCCACCCAGGTTCCTAACATAGCTGAAAAAGGCCTTATGATTGTCCTTTGAATCCATGGCAATTTTTCTCTCAAAATTGGCCTTAGTTGATTTTATGAGTGCTCGTATTTTTTACTAATAATGATCAGGGGTGACTTCCCTTTTATGGATTTTGTTCTATCATGTAATAGCTTTCTCTTCTTATTGTAAAGTTTGTTAATGGCTGGGGTCCACCAGACTGGACGTTTGCCCTTTGTGGAAAGAGTCTTGGTTTTATTTGGGATTGCCTGATCCATGCAGTCCTGGAGGTGTTCATAGAAGGCATTTGTAAGGGCTTCCGCAGCTTGGGTTGTGGTTTCCACTGGCTCAGGGGCCTTGAAGGATACCACACCAGTCTTGAGTAGTGTGAAGTTTGCTTTACCGAAGTTCTTCACTATGGTCTTTTTTGTTTGGGGTGGAGGCGGGATGTGGATTTCCAGTGAGATTAGTTTATGATCAGATCTCACCAATGAGGGATATACTTCCGGTGTGGAGCATTTTGTCCCCATGTTTGTGACAATGAGATCTAGTATATTTTCTCCTCTCGTGGGAACAGTGACTAGCTGTTCCATGGCATTTGAATTTATGAACTCCAGGAACCATTGGGCTAGAAAGTTAGGGCTTGAGTAATGTTCCCAGTCTATATGCCCGATAGGCAGCTTACTGTGACCCTCTCCTTGTTCAGCCTGGTGAGTGGGACGTCATTGTGTCTGACTATGGAGTCACCTATGACAAGTATGTTTGGTGTTGTATTTGGCCTTAACGGCTGTGACTGCTTTGCACACTGCTTTTGTGGTTTATGTGTTGCTTGTGGGGTGTCTTGAGGTAGCAGTTGTTTGGGTGTCTGCTTTGGAGGCCTCTGCTGTTTAGGTAAATTTTTACTCAGAGCCTCCAAGTATGTCTTTGTGTGTTTATGTGTTTGATTCAGTGGAGTGGTAGCATTATGTGAGGCTGGTTTTGTGGTGTGTGTAGTTGCCTTCTCCTCCTGTCTGGTCTTGCCAGTCCTGAGTTGAGAGAGCTCAGCCTCCAGTTTGGCTAAATAGCTGCATCTCTCAAGTATTTGTGTTATGTGGGAGGAGGAGAGGGTTGTCTGTGTACATGAGGCAGTTATAACATTGCTTCAAGATTCCCAGATTCACCAGCTGGACCGGAGGAGATTGACAACTGACCTTTGGACATGCTAGAATAATATTGGGAAATCCTTAATTGAAAACAAGGGCCAGTGGGGAGTGAGGGTGTAGTGCTTTTAATTTTAGTGCTGACTTATATAATTGCTTTAGTGAGCAAGTGCCAGGTAACTTGAGTGCAATGTGTTACAAGTAACTAAATGCAAAAACGACAAACAGTAACTTTCTTTCAAGTGAAACAAGGAAATAAGTACAGTAAGCAATGCAGATATCACTAGTGATCCACAGAAGCACTGAGAAGTTGCATATTAGGTGGAATTCGCTTCCAGGGAAATAATAAGCAAACAAACAACAAGCATATAAACAAAGCTAGATTCAGCAGACCTGGATCTAGTCTATGCTAGAGCAAACAAGGTGTACCAATTTCAGTAAGATACAGTTCAAATATTCAGGCACTATAAACCTTTAACCAGAAATTCCCAGCTCAGAAGGGCAGAGTCCAGCCTCTTCTCCCACAAGAGTGCAGACCACGAACCTTCTTAATGTAAATAACTGGCCTGAAGCCCAATGCCTAAACCAGAACTAATACACTTGGACAATGGGCTCTCAATCAGCATTTCCCAACTTAGAAGGATGAAAGCTGCCTGTCCTGCCACCACAGTGCTTGCCACAAACCTTCCTAATGTAAAACAACTGGTCTGAAGCCCAAGTGCTTAATCCAAAAGACTTGAATGATAGCTACACTTTAATCAAGTTACAACCAAGCAGTAATAAATACCATTGAATACTTTAGAGAATGTCTGGATTAATGCTCAAGTTACACAAACAAAGCTAGATCCAGCAGGCCCGAATCCAGTCTATGCCACAGCAAACAAGGCGCACCAACTTCAGTAAGAAACAGTTCAGATATGCATGCACTATAAGCCTTTAACCAGAAATTCCCAGCTCAGAAGGGCAGAGTCCAGCCTCTCCTCCCACAAGAGTGCAGACCACGAACCCTCTTAATGTAAAATAACTGGCTTGAAAGCCCAAGTGCTTAAACCAGAATTAATACACTTTTAGAATAACAGACACTGAGCCCTCAATCAGCAGTTCTCAACCTAGAAGGATGTAAGCTACCTGTTCTGCCACAACAGTGCAGACCACAAACCCTCTCAGTGCAAAACAGCTAACTGGTCCGAAGCCCAAGTGTTTAAACCAAAAGGCTTAGAATGAGTTACACCAAGCAGTAATAAATACAATTGAGTATTTTTAAGATGATGCAAAAGTAAAAAGAAGTAGGTAGAAACACAAGTACAGTAAAAGCAGATGAAATTTTTTTTTTTTCTGAACAAGTGCTGAGATCAAAGAAACAGATTTGAGTGCTGAAACTAGAAAACTGGCTAGTTATAAGAAACAAAAAAAAGCTAGAAGGCTTCCCTCAAACACAGAAGGGCTTGGGGGCTCAGAAGCCTACAAATAGTCTGTACCATTTAACAAGAAAGGCAGGAAATAAGCTTAATTTTTTTTTCTATTTCCCAGATGCTCTCTTTGTACACAGTAGGAGTGCCTGAAATCAGAATATGATCTCACTGCACTCAGTTGAGTGAGCAAATGAGATGGGCCCAGAGGCAGGCTGAGGGGCGGGCAGTTTCAATGCCACTAAGATTAACACCAAAACAAAAACAGGGTGGGTGGGAATAACTGAAGAGCAGAATAACTTCAGTTAAATATTCCTTCAACACTCCTTCATACACAGTTTAAATCAAATTAAATACTGTATTTTTTTTTAAAAAAGTGCAGATAAAAGGTACTTAAATTCTCTTATACGTCCAGTTGAATATAACCAAGTTCTTAGCTGGCCAAGCTGAGGTTTTAAAGCAGGAATTATTTCACATGCACCAGTTTAAATATGCAAGGACAGGAAATCAAAGAATGTGGCTACCCCACACCTGTAATTACTAGCAAATAACAAAATTCAGCCAACACTAGCTTCAGTTCAAGTTACTGAAGAGCAGAATAACTTCAGTTAAATATTTCTTCAACACTCCTTCATACACAGTTTAAATCAAATTAAATACTGCATTTTTTTTAAAAAAAAGTGCAGATAAAGGTACTTAAATTCTCTTATACGTCCAGTTGAATATAACCAAGTTCTTAGCTGGCCAAGCTGAGGTTTTAAAGCAGGAATTTTTTCACATGCACCAGTTTAAATATGCAAGGACAGGAAATCAAAGAATGTGGCTACCCCCACACCTGTAATTACTAGCAAATAACAAAATTCAGCCAACACTAGCTTCAGTTCAAGTAACTGAAGATCAGAATAACTTCAGTTAAATATTCCTTCAACACTCCTTCATACACAGTTTAAATCAAATTAAATACTGTATTTTTTTAAAAAAGTGCAGATAAAGGTACTTAAATTCTCTTATACGTCCAGTTGAATATAACCAAGTTCTTAGCTGGCCAAGCTGAGGTTTTAAAGCAGGAATTATTTCACATGCACCAGTTTAAATATGCAAGGACAGGAAATCAAAGAATGTGGCTACCCCCACACCTGTAATTACTAGCAAATAACAAAATTCAGCCAACACTAGCTTCAGTTCAAGTTACTGAAGAGCAGAATAACTTCAGTTAAATATTCCTTCAACACTCCTTCATACACAGTTTAAATCAAATTAAATACTGTATTTTTTTAAAAAAAAAAGTGCAGATAAAGGTACTTAAATTCTCTTATACGTCCAGTTGAATATAACCAAGTTCTTAGCTGGCCAAGCTGAGGTTTTAATGAGGTAAAGAGATGGGACTGGGAGGAGTGTCCCAGATCAAATTTACATTAGGGATGGTCAACTGAAAAAGCCACCAACTTTAAGAACACAAGAGCAATAGGGTGGGAGGGTAGGAGAAAAAAAGTTTCAGCACAGATCTGAAAACAAAATTCTGCCAGCAAATATATAAATAAGTCAGTCAAGAAAAAATACAGTGTACAACTCTGAACAGTTAAACTGCCAAAAAATATACTTACCAGCTCTATATTTCCAGATTGTCTGAGAAGCACTCTGTCAGAACACAAGGAGATTCTAGCAATGATATGCAGATTTTACAAAAAGGTAATATTTTTACACCAGCAAGACAAAAGCCAAACCTTGAGACAATCAGATAACACAAAAGCTGTTAGACCAGTTTTACTATATTTAAGAATACAACAGCAATAAGGTGGGATAGTGGGAGAAAAAAGTTTCAGCACAGATCAAAAAACAACATTCTACCAGCAAATATATAAATAATTTAGTCAAACAAAAATAAAGACAGTGCAGAACTCTGAACAGTTAAAGTGCTAAAAATATACTGAAGTGTACTAGAAATGGTGAATATAGTAACAGAGATAAAACAACATTTGGGATCTTTAGAAAACGGTAGGAACAACTTGCATAGGAAAAATGGGAATTGTGGAAATGGCACACAGAGGAGGAATGAGGTTTAAAAGAAGACAGCATTTGAATGAGTTATGCAGTGTTTGACAATCACTAGATAGACTGTAAGTGATGTATAATGTTTGCAACTAAAATTATGCCAATATGCTTTGTTTTTAGTTATATAAATGTATAATTGCCTATGTCATATGCGAAAATTTAATAAAGATACTTCCTGTGTAGAAGAAAGAAAATTGAGCAACAGAATATTTGAACATAACTATGATATTAAGATTTAAGGTGCTGCAAAGGCTGTATTCAAACAAAATAATAATATGTGTGTGTTTCAAAAGGTTTATTATTGATGCGTTAGATCACTTTAGTAAAGTTGAAAGGTGGGTAGCATGGAGGATGAATAAGAATACAGAGGATATCAGTGCTAAGTTAAACACCTACATCTATCCAATATTAAGTGCATCTGTTAACTTTAAACATGTATTTGGAAAAATTAAGAACAAGGAGAAAAAGTTTTAGACTAGTAATATTTATATTAGTGAAATATGGCTGTGGGGTGTTTTATATTTGTCTGACTGGATATGCTTGATTTTTCAGTTATTTAATAGATGACATTATTTAAAATAAATTCAACAAGTATATAAAATTAGTATGATGCAATCTTATGAGTGAGAAAACTGAGTGAAAAAAGTGCTTACTTATTTTATATTTAAGAAACATTCTTTATAGCCCAGCTATTTTTTTTCCACTGTGTACAAAGTTGAATTTTAATAGTTCGATTATTTTTATAGTCAAATGTATTTTGTTTTTAGCTTTTTTTTAGGACCCCCCCCCCTCAGAAGTATGTAAGTAAGGAAAGAAGAAAGCATCTTTCAAAAATTGGAATGTAAGCCAGCACAAAATCCTACATGTGACTCATATAAATGGATAGAAAGACTATTATCTTGGCAGCTGCTGGATTTTCCTGCTGGAACATGCACAAAGGGACAGAACTGCTGTAAACCCTTTGTAGATTTCATTCTAATCATGAAAATTAATTGTAGATAGAGTATATAAAACTTTTAGGGTCTAGATTAGTTAAGAGAGCTTACCACATGTCATTTGTCTGTTCAGAACTTTTAAAGTTATTTTACAAGATTATTTCGGACTGGAAGTTTACCTTTCAAATGAAATGGTTTATTTCATTTATATCTGTTAAAATGTTGTACTGATCTATTTTAAATGCCTATGGACTGGAAATTATTTAGTTATTTATGAGCTTAAGGGTTTATTTACTAAACCAGTATACTATAAACTGTTTGGCATTTGCCTATCAAAGACCAAGGGCTCAGAGCTAAATGCTACCATTCAAATATTGGAAGATTTACTTATTTTAATGATAGACATTAAATGGTGTGATTGGTTTTGCCATGGTAATTTGGCTTGCGGCAGCATTACCACAAATTAGTGGAGAGACTGTTGGTATGAGACAGCTATCATTTACCCTTCACCATTTCTGGAAGCTATAATACAAATATATCCAAGTGGAAAGTACTAATTGCTCAAACAAAGGATATTATAAAGAACTGAAAACAGATCACGACAATGAGAATTTATTGTGTACAAGCTTTCACATGTACAAAATGCTTTCTCAAGTAACAAATATTGCTCTATCTCACATTGATATATATATATATATATATATATATATATATATATATATATATATATATATCAAATAATGAATTAAGTAAATTAGTTAATAATTCATTAGTTAATAATTCAGTCATCATAATAAAATCTCACTTAAAATCAATGAGGTAACTTTCCTGATTTTATAATGGGTCTTAAAGGGCAATGCTCATTCAAACCTGGACAGACTAATGCATTCAACGTAGTAACCCATTCATATTCACATACTTCTGTTCTATTAATTATACTACCTCTCCTAACCGCATTATTAATCAGCTGTATAACTGAAAATTTAAAACTCTGTATTGTACCCATCAGCATGACATGTTTTGGTAAGGCATTTCTAAGATTCATTTTCTTTATATCATATGCATGTTGGGCTATTCTGTCACATAGCCTTCTATTCATTTTCCACTACATAAAAGAATTATCATTGATTTAATTAAGAAGGACATAGAGACAAGGTCTCCAACATGGTGGGGGTGCATTGGGTTTGCCTCCCCTGCATAAAAGCAATATTTAACGTTTTTAGTAACAATGTGTCATCAGGCAGCTTATATTTGGTGGATTGTCTGTCGATCACTGAAAGTGCAACAAGTTTAGATACCATATCATTTACAGTATCTATTAGAGAGCCCATTATAATGACTCCATCACCTGTTCCTCTTTCTCTTTTCTCTTTGTTTGGTATACATTCATGCAACATTATGGCAAAATAACCATGTGCAAGTATAATTTCAAGGTATATATGACTACTGATAAAAATTTGATGACAGTTTGCTAGCACCAATCATACTCACAGCCAACATCAGCAAACTTTAGAAATAACTAAAACATGGCTTCTTGTTCTCTTCTTCATTTGAATTTTGCAATAATTATTTTCCACCTTATACAATCAATACTTGCCATTACTGAAGTTTCTTGGCTGTATGTAACCTCTCTACCTCTTCGCCATGCTGGGAAAAAGAAAGAAAGTCTCTAATATGGTTAATTATATTATCTTCAAAAACCTAAGTCTTTCCCATAGTTAATATATTAGTTAAATTGGAACCATTATTGAAAGAGGAAATATTGAAGACCTGTCTTTGTTTGATTTCACTTTTATAATATTATGCTCTTTTGTTGCAAGACTCCTAACAAGGAAAATATATAACCATTACCACTGTATATGTAAGCAAGAGCCTGCTTGCCCATAACTATGCCAACATTTATGGTGATCTCTGGACCACCTTATGTTTTTTGGTATAAGATTGGCTCTTATTTTTTTTTTTCCTGCAGTTGCTTCCATAGACTCACATCATCATTACAGTGTACAGGAAATATAGGAATTCCTGTTTTATGAGTTCCACATTACCTGTGCATGACAAAGATTCATTAGCATGTTCAAATGTTTTGTATTTGCATATAAACTTACTGTTTTAATTTCAACATTCCTAAATGTTATCATATATGTGCTTTACACTTGAGATGTCCTCTTTAAATGATGTTTAGAAACATAAATGTGTGAAAAATTACAGTTTCAGTTCAAGTCTTTTCTTTCCAACTTATTACTGATTAAAGTCAGGAAGCAAAATGTATGTTTCCATGAAAATATACATATTTCTTGCTGATTATTTGTATAACCCACATGAGATCATCCTTTGCATCAAAGGTAGAAAGGAAAAGTTACCACAGACTATTAAAGATTTTGAACCATGTTTGTATAAAAGTGGACAGTTCTGGATAATTTATTTTACAACAAAAGTTCTTTATCCTAAGGCATTCAGGAGTTTTCCTCTCTCTAAAAGACTTTAGGCCATATTCTTTTCATCTTACTATATTGACTTAAATCTTGGGGAATTAATACATTTTGTAAGAAAATGTCCAGATAGGATGCAGTTTTAATTTGAAGAAAGTAATTCTTTCTGGAAAGGATAATCTTAGATTGCTCCAGTTTTCTGAAATTAATTTTGTTTGCTGAAAAGTTATCAGTATTTGAGCTCAAGATGTGTGCTTATCAGCTGTAGTGAAAGTCTGTTCCCAAAATGTTAACTTCTCAGCAATCTTCACTTCTTAGGATGCCTTCTGCTACCTTTTAATGAACATTAATTCTTCTTATATTTATGTCATATCAAGTAATAAGTTGAATCTCTGCTAATATTGCAAATAGCCATTCTAGACAAAGTTCACCTGAAGAGATGGTCATCATTAAATCAGGTTTATATTCTGTAAGTTTAAAATCTAGCAGCACTTATTTGTATTGGATGAATATCTGGGTCTTGTATGCAGTTTTAACTTTATTTATTATTGACATTTGATTACTGAGAAGGTTCGACTGGGTAAAGGCTCAGTTTCAGCAGAGGCCTAGGGAGAAATGCTCCAAATTATTACAAATCATTTTAAGAGCAATACTTTCACAATCTTTAAAAATAGACAAAAACCTCTGCAGTTTAAATAATTATAAAACATTGGCTAAGAATTAATACAAGTTATATGACAATCATTTAGGATTTACAGCAATTGTAGGCAGTTTTCAGAGACTTTAAAGCTAAGTTAGTCTAATACAAATAGGAATTGCAATATGAACTGAGGGGAAAAGAGTCTAATGGTATATTTAGTGAGAAGGTCAGTGAAGAAAATTTAATAGAAGTAAGGAAGTAAGTGAAGGAAGACTAAGGAGTGTACGGAATGAAAAGGTAATGTTTACATTTTGAGATAAATGATTTAAAAAAGTGGGACAAAGAGGGTATCTCTGATGATATCTGATGATGAGAGTATCCTCATTGTTTGAGTTAACATTTTGGCGTAAGCACCATTCACATGAACACAGAATTTGGAGTAGGTGAAAAATGTTGCATGAGGTTTAAATGTGAATAAGGTGTTTCTGATCATTCAGTAAAGTGGAACAAATTTTAACTATTTATTGTATCGATGGGTTTTGGACATCTAATGCACAATAAGATTCTTTGGGTATCTGTTTTTTTATTATTCTTATAAGGTGGTATGGATTATAGAATATGAAAGGCAATATACATTTTTTAAATAAAGCCATATTAGTTCAGATAGCTCTGATTAATACATTTCTTCAAAATTATTTTATTAACATATTTTGAAAGTATTTTGTAATCTAGGTTTAACAAAACACTTGGTCTATAGTTAAAAAGGTCTGTCCATTCTAGTTACATTTCTTAATATATAGAAAAAAGGTTCTAGATTTGTTTGGGTGTGCTTATAAGGCCTTTTATCAAGTTAATTAAGTAAGGGAAAATAATGTAATTTTGTTGTTTGGAAAAGAGTTTCAGAAGTGTTGAGGAAATTAGATTATTATTATTATTATTGTTGTTATTATTGGTATTAGTAGTAGTAGTATTGTGTATTTATGAGCAATGGCAGCTACATTCATACACTGATTGAAGTAATACTCTGAAAATAATTTATAGTGGGCTAGATACTAGTTTTTATGTTCATTCTAATCTGCAGTATGTAATTTGATGTAGTTTTATCACAAATCTTTCCTTGAAAAATTACCATGTGATTTAGCTTTAAAACAGCAGTTCCTACATTATTTCAAATTCTCATTCAGGCCAAACTTATTTAAAATATTTTCATATGTTATGGGTAATAATGAGTACTGGTTACAGTACTTTTTATAATTAACTTATAGTAATTGTTCAATTATCTTTGGTTGTGCATACCATTTATCAAGTAACTCTTTTAGTTTTATTCTCTGTTTATTACAATACTGAAATGTAATATCAGCTACAGTATATAAGTTTTAAAAGATAACCACTTTGGAGAAAGGTATCTTCTCATCCCTGCTATTAACCCAGTATTCCGCTACACTTATTTCTTTTTTATAAAAAACATCTGTAGACACCATTAATATTGTATAAGCTTGCCCTTTTATGGACTAGTTTTGAACCCTACAACATAATGGGTGCATGATTTGAAAATTAGTGAGAGAATTTGTCATGTTATATAAAGTGTAAAAAATATTTGTTAGGGACAAAAATGCAATGGTTTCATTTGAGCTTTGTAAATGTAACATCTAAAGGAGTAAAGTCTTGTGAAGTGAGAAATTAAGATGTGTATAAAAAAATCTCGTTGTCCATCTATTTCAACATTAAAATTACCAGCAAGTATTATATCTATAGTATTCATATACTGTAGACCAGTATGGAAATAATTCAGAACGCATTAAAGTCTGCAAAGGGAACACAAAAGGAGTCAAAAGTTGGTACTAGAGTCTTAATTTTTTAACTTTTACCAGAAGTATTCCTGAATCTTGATACTTATATGTATTTAACATTGTAAAGTCAGAAGAATGAAAAATATGGCCAAGCCTTTAGCTTTATTATCTAGAGAATTTATCAGTATCTGTTTAAGCTACCTTCTTAATGTAAGAACATGGTACTTCAGCTGTGCAAGACATTTACTTGAAGCAAGTGACATTGCACTTGACTTTTTGGGAACTTAAAAAGATTATTTCTCAGTTTATTCTGGTTTATACCATTGATATTCAGTTACAAAATATTAAACTAAGTTGGGAATCCTAGAAATAAATACCAGCATGGCTAAATATAGTAAAGGGAATATGCACTGCTGTTCTGGGTATGAGTGCTCAACATCAGTCCCCACATTAGGCTGCACACATGCCACTTACAGAGCTGGGTATTTGGCTTAGCACACCCAGACCCCTTTTCCACCACTGTCTCTGAGAACCACAGTGTCTTCCTGTGCCCCTTACTAATGCTAACTGCCTTTCACACAAGTTATTACTTTCATACACACATACTTACACACTATTCCCTGGGAAGGCTATCAGAATTCTATAATTGCTCACAACTTTCTTCCTGGCATGGTAATATTGCCACCACACTGGAATAGCTTGGTAACTACTGTTACTTACCATTCTCAATTAAGCCAAATATGAAATCATAGACAGTAATATTTTCATCAGATGCAGGTCCAAGTGATCTAGCTAAGTAGAGATGGGAGTCACAGCTTGTAAACCTACATTGGCAAATGATGCCATACAGTAAATAGCAATAATACATGCACAATAAAAAAGCCAGCTGCAAGACATTTTGCAGACCAAGTGTGCTACAAACAGAAATAGGAAAGAAACAAAAATATGTAACAACTTTAAATGAAATTTTCTTAGCCTTGCATCAGCCCTGGTACAATGCCATTGTATGCATCAGTGATGTTAAGGTATTTTTTACTTAGTTCATCTGCATATTCCTTCCACCTCTTTTTGATCTTGTCTGCTTCTGTTAGGTCTCTACCATATTTGTATTTTTATCATGCTGTTTTTACCTGGAAGTTGCCCTTTCCTCAAATGGTAAACCTGTATGTTAAGATACAGTTCCCTTATGAGAAATTGTAAGAGCACTTAAAAATAAGATGTCTGTAGTACTTCACGGATATGTTCTTTTATTGTGAAACTTCTAACCTTGAGAATTCAGGTAGAAACTCATGTATACTTTTCAGTAAAGAACTTTGTGCATCTTAACTGTATAGTGAATACTATGCCTGTATATCTCATCAGTACCTAAGCTGTGGCTGTTGCTACCAGAAGGATGGATATCTATGAGAACATTTTTATAAAAATAAAAAAGGTAGAACATTTGTTTGAAAATATTAAAGAATGTTATTTGCAGGTTAAAGAACTGAGCAGATCAAAGTGGCTCTATAAATAAAAAAGCAACCTATTTTTTGTTACTGTTGTATACATGTGCCTTTCTTAGTCTCTGTTTGGGCAACCATGAACTCCCTGGACACTTTCAAAATTCTTAGCTTCATAGTTTTCTCTCTTAAATTTTGAGAATCTTCCCTTTCCCTGTTATGGATTATTATCTAATGGTAACCATCATAGAAGGACAATTCCTGGACAAGTACAACCTAATTTAGATCATACTAAATAGCCTAAACATTATAGCCAGTATTTCAGGTCTCATGCAATTTCTTTTTAGACTGTTTAACTCACCTTTTGTGTAAAAAGCTGAAAGCTACAAGGGGTTACTTTTTCACGAAAAGGTTAAAGAGTGTGTCTTTGTTGAACTTTAGACAGCAAGCATCACTGTTCATAGGTAGGTACTAGGCTATCTGCCCGAAGGCATTTATAATCCTAGCCCCATTAGATTAGTTCCCTGTGCCTCTGTCCACCAGAGCCACTGAAGTGATCCCCGGGGTAAACTTTCTGTTTCCCATCCACTCATCAAGGTTTCTCTTGAAGAGTGTTAGTGAGCAGCTCTGCCTAATGTAGATTGGAATCTTGTTCCAAAGTATGGGAAGTCTCTGGGACAGGAATCTATCCCTCCAGCACGTCCTATTTATTGTTGTGGTGAGGTTTAGATCCCCAGAGCATGTGGCTTGAGGGGATATGTTTTTTTTAGGTGGAGCATGTCCATCAATTCTGGGATCTCAGAGACATTGATCACCTCTGAGTAGGTGGTATGCAACCGAGTACAGCTGGAGTTTCTTCAGTCGAGCTGCATAGGGCATCTGTTTGAGGCCAGTGATCCTCTTGGTGAGGTACTTCTGTTGTCTTTCTAGATGTTGCAGGTGTCTTGTAAGGTACATCCCAAATGGGGTATTGTACTCTATGATGGGTCTGATGAGTGATGAGTAGAGGGGCACAATGCCCTCTTTTGATCTGGATGCGAACCCTTTTGTGATTAGGTGGGCCACATAGAAGGATTTTCTAACCACTTTGGCAATGTGATTATCAAAGAAGAGATTACTATCTACTTGGGTCTCCAGATCCTTTATTACGTGTTCCATATTTAGGGGGCTACCACCTATGTGGTAATTTGTGGGTACTTTGTTTTTTCCAAAGGGGATGACTATGCACTTTTAGTCACTTAGCTTTAGGCCATGATTTTGACACCAGGTATCCATCTCAGTGAGACCCTTTTGGAGGATGTCTGTGTCAGCCAGAGAGTCAATTATAGCTCCTAGTTTGCAGTCGTCTGTGAACTTGGTCAGCCATAGTCCTCCTGTGCTTGCCTGTACCTCTGAGAAGTATATGTCGAACAGGAGGGGTCCTAGGACTGAGCCCTGGGGAATTCCACTTGTAACTGGTTTAGAGTCTGACCTAGCTCCTGCAACTCTCACCATGTGGGTTCTGTCCATGAGCCAATTGGCAACCCATCTTGTGACATAGGGGTTTATGTTCAGGCTGGTGAGCTTGTCTATAATACCAGAATGGGGAATGGTGTCAAAGGCCTTTCCGAGGTCTTGGTAGGCTGTGTGTACCACCTTTCCCTCGTCTATAGCCTAGGTAACTGTCTCAAGGAAGTCCACCAGGTTTAGGAGGCATGATCTTCCCTTAACAAAGCCAAACTGGGTAGGGGTCCAGTGTTTGGAGGTTCCCAATGTGTCTGTTAATGAGTTCCATGATGATGCGCTCCATAGCCTTGCAGACCAAGCTAGTCAGGCTTATAGGGAGATAGTTCCTGGGGTCTGTTGTGGCTCCACCTTTGTGGAGTGGAATAACCGTTGCTGTGCGCCACTCTGTGGGTACATAGCCTGTGGAGAGGCTGAGTTTGAACAGTGTGTTTATATGAGGGGTTAGGTCGTCTTTGAGCTCGTGTAGGATACAGCCTGGGACATCGTCTGGTCCCATTGATGCTGTGGTTTTGGCTTTGGAGAGGGCTGTTTTAACCTGAGTGTCTGTGATTTAAGGGGCTCTACATTCTTCTGGTATGGTTATGGGCCGTTTTGGGGGTGAGAGGGGGGTGAAGTTTGTACTGAACCTGTCTGCCAGGATGTTGGTGATATCGGTCGGTTGAGTGTATTTTGTGCCATTCTGCACTAACTGTGAGCAGATCTGAGCATTGCCACTTAGATTCTTAACATAGCTAAAGAATGCCTTGTGGTTATCTTTGGAGTCCTTGGCAATGTTTCTTTCAAAGCTCGCCTTGGATGATTTTATGAGGGATCATAGTTTCTTGCTGATACTAATCAGGGATATCTTTCCTTCTTGGGATTTTGCTCTTTTCTGTACTAGTTTCCTCCTTCTGTTGTATAGCTTGTTTATGGCAGGGGTCCACCAGACTGGTTTCCTTTTCTTGGAGGAGTGAGTCTTGGTTTTGCTTGAGATAGCATGATCCATGCATTCTTGTAAGTGCCCATTGAATGCATTAGTAAAGGATTTTGCAGCTTGGACAGCATTATCCTTTAGCATAGGGACATTGAAACTTTCCACCTTGGACTTAAGTAACTTGAAGTTTGCTTTTGAAAAGTTTTTCACGGTGGTTTCTTTGACTGGGGGTGGTGGCAGAATGTGGATATCCAGAGTGATTTGTTTATGGTCAGATCTAACCAGCGAGGGGTTGACCTCCAGTGTGGAACACCGGTCGCCCATGTTGGTGATGACTAGTTCCAATATGTTGTCACTACTGGTGGGAGTGTTGACCAGTTGATCCAGGGCATTTGAGTTTATAAATTCTAGGAAATGTCAGGCAAGGGAGTTAGTACTTGAGTAGTTTTCCCAGTTAATGTTTGAGTAATTGAAATCACCCAATATTAGGGTGTTTGGTAGGACCTTTATGTTTCCCAGTGTTTCCAGAAACATGGAATAGGGGTCCTGGGACTTGGTGGGTGATCTATAGCAGCCTACTATTTGAATTGCAGTTTTGCCCATTGTTAGTTGCACGTGGATGATCTCTGAAGCATTGTGATGTGCCATTAACCTGGAGGTGTGGGTATCCTTGATGAATATGGAAATGCCCCCAACTTTTGTATTTCGGTCTGGGTTCTGTGGCCAAAATGTATGGTACAAGTTGTAGCCTGGTAGTGCTGGGGTGCTCTCTGGAGCCTTAAACCAGGTTTCTGTTACTGCACATATATCGATTTTCTCCATACTGAGGAGTGCCTTGAGTGCATGCATTTTGAGGTTTAGACTTCTGGCATTGAGTAGCATTACCCTCGATTTCTTGTTACTTGTGCTATTTACGGTGATGGGTTTGTCTTTTGAGCCTTGCCTAAAAATGTCACTATGGGGATGGCAAGAGCCTTGGCCAGCATTTGAAAGCCTAAGGGTGACTGGTGCAAGCCATCTCTAACGAAGCAGCATTGGCTTGTCGAGCATGTTATTCCAGGTGGACAGACACTGGATCCCCTTTGAATGAAACCAGAAACTTAGCCAGTTGTTGAAATTGATAATTTTTTCTTTATACCGTGGTATCATTCTTGGTGAGGGTAGGATGCTACTCAGGGTCAGGGTCATACCAGCCTGGCCTATGTGATCAGAGAGCTTTTCCATGTCTCTTTTCATGTATTCCAAGGAGGTACGGCTCAGGACATTCACACCAACATGAATAATGACAGAGTCATATTTGTACTTGTTCCGGAGTGACCTGAGTGCTTGTGTTATGTGGGGGATCCTGGCACCTGACAGGCAGCTAACCGTAACCTTCTCCTTGTTCAGCCTAGTGAGTGGGACGTCAGTGTGCCTGACTATAGAGTCACCTATTACTAGTGTGTTGGATGTGCTATTTTGCCTTAAGGGCTGTGATTGCATGGCACACTGGTTTTGTGAAGTATGTGTTTCATGGTTTGTGTTGGTGGAGGTTGCTTGGATGTCTGCTTTGGAGGTCTCTATTGCTTTTGCAGATTTTTATTTAGAGCCTCCAAGTATGTTTTCGTGTATTTGTGTGTGTTTTTGCCGGTGCTGGTTTAATGGGTCTATGTGAGACTTGTGGTGTGATGCAAGTATTTCCTTTCTCCTCTTGGCTGTCTGATCCAGTCTTGGTTTGAGAGAGCTTAGCCTCCAGTTTGGCTGTATAATTGCATCTCTCGCATGTATTAGTGTTTGGTGGTAGGAGGAGAGGGTTGTTTGTGTACATGAGGCAGTTGTAACATTGCCTCAAAATGCCCAGATTCACCAGTTGAACCAGAGAGTACACCTGAAACTGCCCTTTGGACATGCCTGGATAGGTACAGTGAACTGTTTTACTGATTGGCTGGTAAGGTCGAATAGAGAGCCTTGTCCTTCTGTACAGTATAGGGGGGTCTAGTGCTAGGGTTTATAAGTGCTTGCTATGAGATTTGAGCAAGTGCTGGGCTGAGAAATGAATGGTTTGAGTGCTTAAGTTGAAAATTTGTCTAGTTCTAAGGGAAAAATTGAAGAGGAGACTTTGTGGAGCTGGGAATAGTTATACCGGCACTGCCCATACATTTTTTATAGCAGGGAAATGAAAGAGAGAGAAATTAGCCCAAAATGGCTGATAAACTACTCATTTCTGGGCTGATATCCTCCTCCAGGAACAGATAGGCTGCTCAAAGCTCCCCTCTCTCACAGGTGAACAGAGAAACTTCCTTCTATCCAAGTAAGGTATGGGCAAACATAGACTTGTAACATGGCCCTGAATTCAGCACTAACCTGAAAATTGGACTATACTAGCTTAGAAAGGTGGGAAATAAGTATATTATTTTGTGTTTTTTTTCAGAAAATAAAGCAGATACAATCAAAAAAGCACTTAAAATGCACAGAAAAGGATACTTATTGTTCTATATCTCTGATCAGAGTTGTAGTCAATGCCCCTAGTAATAAAGTAAGAAGAAACACAATTACAAAGCAAAAGCAGATGAATAAAGTGCAATATATATATATATATATATATATATATATATATATATATATATATATATATATATATATATATATATATATATATAATATATATATAAAACAGTAGAAAAACAAACTGATTTAAACAAGTTACTCAATTAACTAGAAAAAAAGTTCAAAACTGAACCCTGTTCCAGCAGTCTTTAATCAGACAAGTTCTAACTGCACACTCCACTAGGGTGCAGGGGAACTTTCTCCAAAAAAAGATGGCCTGGATCAGTGCTCAAGTTATACAAACAAAGCTAGATTCAGCAGGCCTAAATCTGGTCTATGCTGCAGCAACAAGGTGCACTAATTTCAGAAAGAAGCAGTTCAAATAAGCAGGCACAATAAGCCTGTGACCAGAAATTCCCAGCTCAGAAGGACATAATCCAGCCTCTCCTCCCACAAGAGTACAGACCACAAACCTTCTTAATGTAGAATAACTGGCCTGAAGCCCAAGTGCTTAAACCAGAACTAATACACTTTTAGAATAGCAGACACTGAGCCTTCAGTCAGCAATTCCCAGCTTAGAAGGATGTAAGCTACCTGTCCTGCCACAACAGTGCAGACCACAAACCTTCTTAATGTAAAACAACTGGTATGAAGCCCAAGTGCTTAAACTGAAAGACTTAGAATAACAATTACAATTTAATCAGGCTACTAGCAAGTAGAATAAATAAAATTGAGTACTTTTAAGCAAAATAAAGTAGGAGGAAACACAAATACAGTACAGATGAATAAAGTGCTATTTTTTTTTGTTAGTAAAGTGCAAGGAGAGATGAAGGAAGAACCTAAGTGGGTTGCTCTTCTCAAATCTCCTCTCTGCATTAAGTAGAGTGAACACTAGACTCAGAATATTATCTCACTGTACTCAGTTAAGTGAGCAAATAAGATGGACCCAGGAGGAGAGTTCAAATACAGACTTACAGGATGGGGCGGGCAATTCCAGAGCCACCAACACTAACACCAAGACAAGAGCAGGGAGGGTGAGTGGGGAACTAACTGCAAAGAGACACACAGCACACTATTCAGTGAAACAATTAGGTAACAGAAAAAATATAATACGGTACTTTTAAAACTGAATGTTTGCACTTATCAGAAGAATAAAACACAGAACTGTAAGTTTGCACTTAACTTCAGCTTCTAATGCAGGTGATTGTAGCCAACCAAGTCACTCAGAAATGTTGACAGTATTTCAGGGCTCTCAGATACAACAAATTAAGCTTTGTAACAGTTAACCTTTTACAGACTTCACATGAGAAAGATCCTTTGACTTAAGGTAGATGCTTAAGGCTATTAACTGATAATGAGTTTCATCCTATGGTCTTGTTAGCAAGGTACTTAAGCAGACAATGCTTCTGGGTTAGCCTTGAAAAGGGCCTCATATTCATAGTAAGCTTACCTGGTTAACAAAAAAAAAAGAGAGAGAAAGACTACACAGAGACAATGAATAAGGCCCTTTCACACTTTGGTCTCTTCTTAATCAGCTTTCAGATAAAAATAATTATTACTGTACCTTACTACAAACAATCTACTTAGAACCAAAAAAACAGTTACACCCAAATAAACAACTACTTTACCATTATTCCCTCTTACATAGCCCCTAACTTACTAAACTTCTTTATCTTTCCACTTCAGAGTCTAGCTAACCACTATCTACTGAAACTTCTCAGCTGCTCTTAAGTAGGATCTATGACTCTCTCCCTATTCAGCTTCAACCGCACTTAACCACCTCCTATATACAATCACTTTTACAAAACTTCAAAACCCCCTACCCCCTCAGCAGATAAGCTTCCACCTACCCTGTGCAAATAGCCTTACTGCAATATTCCTGTCTCTATCCTAATAATAATTTAGAACCCAAGAAACATCTAAACCTAAAATTTTTAAAAATAAATTACATTCCTAACAAGCACAAATATCAGTAATCTACAATAGCACATAAAATTCCCATATCTACCATATCTCCTCCTGGCCAGCTCTAGAAACAAATGACCTCAACACAACATCAACCAAACTCCTCCATAAAAACCACTGCTCAAACATCTCACATGGATTCTGAACCCTCTGCAGGTACTACCTCAGCTCAAACCCAGTTGGTAAAACACACTATCAGCTTGTAACCACAAAACCAACAAACTAACCTCTTCTCTTTTCCTATTAAAATAACTTTTAGCCTCCGATACCATAAACCTAACCCACTTCTTTTTACACATACTTAAATTTACTGCCCTGGATTACTCTTCCATAACCACGGTTTCAACCTATGGTTTCTCTGACTGGCAAAATGACTTATTGGAAAATTCTATCCGCTCATTCTCAAACTCTCTCTAGGAGTACCCCAAACCACTTTTACAGGCCCACTTTTTATTTTCTATTTTTATTAACGATTTTATTAATACTCTCCAAACTGCTACCAGCATACAATATGCGAACAATTATACGAAAGGTATGACACCACTCTCAAATAGAACTCAATCTCCCTTTTCAATCAACCTTTTCAACCGTTGAATAATGGTTCTGTCTCATAAGTGTTTTGTGAATTACCAAAAAATTAAGTGTCTACTATTTGTGGATACCCTTCTCCTCGGCCAACTTGACTTCACTATTGATGGCCTACATACTAACCACACAAAAAATAAATAAAATAAAATAAATGGGATACACTATTGATAATATAAACAATCAGTATTATCAACACAATAACACTTGAAAAAGCAGAATAACACAATAAAGGACCGCATTAAAAAAACCCTTCAAACACCGCAAAGCAAACTTAGCCACCTGGTTACAATCCCGGCACTACTCTACCTTCTGTATGCATACCTATTATCTAATCAAAAATTCTTTATACACTTGAAACTAACTACCAATATGACAAGACCATTGAAAGCGTTTGCCACAGCATGAAAATTATAGAACCCACCACTGTCTAAAACCTAAAAGTATTCTACTCAACCTTACTTCCTAACAAGCTTATCTAACAACAAGTTAGCATAGCAACTTTTTTTTCTTTATCAACCTTCAAAAACACAATAAACACCTTCCTCTACCCTCCTCAACAACTCCCTGAAACAACCTTTTCCTCCGAAAACCTACAAAACAACTCTACTAGAAATTACTACAATGGCAGGAAACTTTAATTAAACTCAAACAAACTAAAGTTGGTATGGAATAACCTCACACATCTCCTCTCTACCACTCTTCCTCTTTAAAAACCCTCTCTTTAAAATCTAAACTTTTACTGGCTATGCTCTTGCACCATCTAGACTAACCTAGGCTCTTCTCTTCTACTTGTATTTCTTTTTCATCTTTCTTAATTCTTTTCTCTGATCCTCATCCTTTATTGAATACATTATTTACTACCATTCTCAAATATGAAAAAAAAAAAAAAAAAAAAAAAAAAAAAAAAAAATAATGTTTTTTAAGTTTATCCATATCCATTACATTTGAACTCACTCCCTCCCTCCCTGAAAGTATTATTCAATGTGACTTATTACATATTTGGTATTATTTTTTTTTTTTTCTTAGATTTGTATAACCATACCTGACTAATATCATTGTATTTTGCTCATTGCCTGTCTCAAGTGTAATTGTGTTTTGTTTTTCATACCTCTGCTTTTTTTATGTGGGCTTTTCTCCCCGGGCCTCTACTGAAAATGGACTTTGATCCAGCTAGACTAGCCCGGTCAACAAATGTAAAATAAAATAAAATAAATAAAATACATACCTCAGATTATGCACAGAAGGTAATTTTTCAACACAAGAAGACTGGAGCCTTTGGGAACTGCAGCATAAAGGACCGCACATTAATATGAAAAAGTTAACATCAACTGCAATAGCAAGTTTCTATCGTGTTTTATCCTCAGATAGCTCAAACATTCATACATACATTTCTTAGGCCAGTGTTTTAACTACTACTGAATTATTTCAAGAATACCAGATGACAAGACCTGGCAACTGAATGTATTTTTTCTCCTGATTAACAAGCCTAGCTCACCCACCACTGTCTAAACCTATTACACTGGTACTTGAACACCTAACTTCTATATATAACAAGTCAACTTTTTTACAACTTTAAAATTCTTTATCAACCATCAAAAACAAGCTCTAACTCCCTTTTGACTCCCTGAAAAAAAACCACAAACTCGGCTCCTCCAGAAACCACGACAACACAACTCTGATTAAAAATTCTGCGAGAAACTGCTAAAACTTTTCACTCTCAAAATATGGAATAACCTCCCACACCACACTCCACCACTCTCTCCTCTCTCCCTCTTCTCTCTCTTTTTACATCTAAACAATTTCAAACTATTGCTCTCTGGCTGCTCTTTTCTATCCAGACTAACCTGCTTTCATCTTTCTACTTTCATATTTCTTTAATCAACTCTGCAATGTTTCTCTCTGATCACAAATGACTTATTGAATACATTGTTACTACCATTCTCAAATATGAAATATTTGTTTTCTCTTAGATCAAAAATTAAATTTCAGATTCATTTTGATGCTTAAAAACTAAGCATTGTACAATTAAATAAAACATGCATTACATAAAACCAAGACAGTAATATAGTATAATATACACATAGACAGACAAAAGAGAGACAATAGGTAAACAAAAGACAGGTGATATTATATCAATAACTTTAAAAGTTAAATACTGGGTCAAATAAGAATGTGTTTATACATGTCTTAAGAGTGCTCAAGGTAGGGAAATTCCAATTTCTAGAGGTGTGGCACTTAAAAGATGAAGCAATGCATAATCTAAGGATCAGGCTGCATCCTTAAAACTACCAGCAGTCCTGAGGCATCAGATCTGAGAGTATACGAAGGATGGTACTGTATCAGTAACTCTTTTTAGGTCAGTGGGACCCATAGCATATAGGGCTGAGGTAGACAAGAACCAGACTTTGTAAACAATATTGGACTGATAGGTAACCAGTGCTGTCTCCAAAGAAGTGGCATAACATGCTGGTAACCAGAAATGCCAGAAGGAGTCAAGCAACAGATCTCTGCACTGACTGCATGTGGTTAAGTTTGCAGACCGAAAGCTCTAGCTATTAGGAGTTGCATTAATCCAAATGAGAAGAGGAGGCAAGTACTACAACTGGAAGATCATCTAGTGAAATGAGGTGTGTCATGTGGTTATAACAGTTGACATCTGATCCTTAAGTGCAAGTGTGTACTCCAAAATTACACAGCTCTGACATGGATTTTTGCTTGCCCCCTCCAAAGATGCTTCAGACGGTGTAAAGCTGAATTATTATAGTCTTGAAGTATGGGAGAAGTTGCAATGACAACCATCGTGTTAAATCTTGTACAATTAGTGGATGCAACCAAGATCACACACCAGATAATTTATGACTGACAGAATTCTAATGGAAGGAGGGTACAGTGGAGTGCTGTCAGCAGTTGACAGAACAAGTGTCTCCTTTGAATATCTTTTCCAAATGTGAACAATACAGGTCCCAAGATAGAACCTTGTGGTACACCAGAGTCAAATGAGTTAGGGAAGAATTGACCATAGAAAATACTCTTTGTATTTGGCTACAAACAAGAAAATAAAATGTTCCAGGGTCACATCTCAGATAACACAGTAAAGATTTAAATGTTCTTATATGATCCCTTTAACAATTATATCAAAGGCTGATAATAAATCAAGCAGGACCGATTCTGAATAGCTGCATTGATCTTTCATAATTAGAATGTCATTAAACACCCTGATGAGGACTGCCTTCATACTATGTCCCATCCAAAATCCAGACTGTCATGCTACCTGACACAAGACTCTAGCTGTATACATTCCACCTTCTGCAGAACCTTAATAATAAATGTAAGGTACAGAACTGGGTGATAATAGTCTCCTAGCTATTTTTTGAGAATTGGTGTTATTGCAGCCTGCTTTAATACTGAAGGAACCACCTCCCCCAGATTTTAGAGGTGAAATTGTCTGGTACAAGAAAGGACCACACACACCAAGATAATACACAATAAGCTTGGCTTATCAAGAGCTGAGTTAGTATTGTTCTGATGCATGCTTGAAACCAGGGAAATGAAACCAGAGTAATCCAGTTTGAAAAAGTCATCCCAGACCCAGGTGATGGTCATCCATGCAGTTGTAAGTACATTGCGTATGGCAAGTAATCTGAAAAAAAAGGCCAACTTTACTGAAAAAAACAGACATAAGTTCAAATTCATCTCAATAAAATGCTTGCTAGGTGGCAAGACAGGTTCAGCAGTACATCCTCCTAACCACATTTATCTTAGTGAAATCCTTCCAAGACAAATACAAGGATTTTTTCCTAGAAACCACAAAATGGGAGCTGCCATAATGATCCACTATTTGAAGTCTGTCCTTTAAATGGATAGGTGCATTAACATCTACACTCACTCCTTCATCCAGTTTGTCTGAGTGTCTGGAGATCAATGTCACACCATGGCTCATGTGGAATCAGATAGGATACACATGACATGTGGCAAACAGGGCCCATGAGGAAGTCAGGGCCTTAGCTCAGACCTCAACAAATTCATGTGGACTGTGCACACTTCTGTAACATTTAGTAGAAGTCTAAATCCTTCACTTTTGATCAACCGTCACCCCGCCTAATTTAAATGGCTTCAGTCCAGCCAAAAAAGCTTTGATGCCACCCTTTGATCTCTTCAGGGAGTGTATTCAAGTCATACATTCTGAACATATTCATCTTATGAAGTGTTATATCACAATAAATTTTCAAAGCAATCCTGTCCCTTTTGAAGGCCACCTGTTACATGCTGACATCTACTTGGATTAGGTGACATCAGTTCCTATTTATTCTTAGGAATGGAGTAGGTATGTAAGGATAGAAATGTATGCATCTGCTTAGGACCTTTTGCATTCTTGTTTCTGTCTACTTGATACAACCCCTTCCACTCCCAGAAGTAATAATAGAGCATTATTGTAAGCCATATATTTCAGTACATAAGCCATTTTCCAGGTTTGATATACTAAAGAGAAGTACTAACATTCTAGACATCCCCATATCTAGGTGAATCTGGCTTGTGGTTGTTATTGCATACTTAAAGATCCATGTGTCACTTTCCATTATTGATCCACTGTACTTAAACATTACTATTTTGGGGTCAATATTGATATATTTCATCATGCCTTGAAAAAGAGAGGTTTGTAATATCTTTGTGCACACATTTTTTACAGTTTGCTGGGAAAAAAGAGCTCAATGATGCGGTTTAATTGTATTGCAGTTACATATGTATTCAGAAAATATATGCTCCTGGATTCAGCAAGCTCTGCACAGTGTGCAGGAATAGTCAGGAGCTGCTGGAGTCAATATGGCCACCGTGCAATCCAGGAATAAGCTCCAGGGACGTGCACAAACGCTCCTGCACTATTCTTGCATGGACACAGCTCATGTATGCAAATTACCCCATTTTCAGGTGAAAACCATGCAAATGAGGTGATTTTGCGATCCAGGAAGCTGGCAGCCAGCCGTGCAGGACTAGTGTAGTCTGCAGAAATGTACTCGGTTTGCAACCGAGTATATTTCTGCAAGTTACAAAACGGAGCCATGACAGCTCCAAATAAAGGGTGTATATTATGTTGAAAGCATGCCAATGACCAAATATATGGCCATTGGCATGGAAAACAGTTGCCAAAATAAAAAAAAAAATTACTTTTATTTTTTTAGCTGATTTCGGCTGTTTAAGAGTAGGGCAGCGGCACACAAATGGGATCAGGCCAGAAAAAAAAATGAAATAAGCATTGTATCCAAAATCATTATTTTGCCATTATACTCAATGGCAGGCAGAAGACAACATGGCCAGTGAATAGTGGTTGCTAAGGGGGAAGGCTCAGTGTGGGACTTGTAACTATGCATTAGCAGGCAATCCTATGCAAATGAGGGGAATGATACTGAATCCCAGATTCTCCCTCATGGCTAGCCTGCACCCAACCGTGCGAGTGCAGGAAGTGCATGGTGCAAGCCTAAGAGCTAGCTGACATCATAGAGGGGTGTGTCGGAATACTGTAACCTAATGGAGCCCTGTGGCTCGGGTTTGCCCTGAACTTAGCAGAGCTAAGCAAGGCTACCTAGCACTCTTTACATTGCCTAAGTGGGTGTGTGCACCGTGCACCAGGTTTTAAAGGAAAAAAAAAGTAAACCAGGAAATAGCAGCTCTGTGCACATCTGAGCACTGCGTTTGCACGGCACACACCTGGACTTAAACAGGAAGACAAGGGGAATGGAAAACAGCAGTAGGAAGGTAATCAATAAGAACTAGCATAGCTGGCAGGAGAAATGTATCAGAATCGGCCACTTACACACTCAGCAGACCAGCCCAGCCCAGCACACCACTATAAACTATGCAAACACCTTTCCGTCTGGTTTTTCCCACATACTCTATACCACCAGTGTACACAAGTGGGGAAATTTTACCAAACAAAATCAAGAAAATGATAGGGGCTGCAGCAGCTATCATGAAGCAACATGTGGAAGAGGCTGAGGGTGGTGAGGATGAGAATGCTGTCGACCAACCCACAGTGAGGAGAAGGAGAAGAGTGTACAGGCCCAGGGTAACCTACCAGGGGCTACATGAGCTGGAGATAGTGGCGCACTATAGGGTGGACAGGGACCTCTTACAGCAAATTGTTGAGCTGTGCCAGCCACACCTCACAAACAAAACCAACAGAGGGGAACCCATCCCAGTGGATACCAAGGTATGTATAGGCCTAAAAATACTAGCCACAGGTACCTTCCAAAGGCCAAATGGGGATATCATGGGGATTTCACAGGCATCAGCATCCAGGGTACTCCACCAGTTCCTGGATGCCATGTCAGCACATGCCGGTGAGCACATATATTTCCACAACACCCGTGAGGCGTTGGCCAGCAATATGCATCTCTTCCACCAAATAGCAGAATACCCTGAGGTAGTGGGTGCTATAGACTGCATGCACATGTGCATCAAAGCACCACCTGGTGAGTGGGGCAGGGTCTACATCAACCGCAACAGGCTTCCCCTCCATCAACTGCCAGGTCATGTGTGATGCCCAGGGCATTATAATGAATGTGTGTGCTGGCTGCCCTGGAAGCTATCACAACTCCCACATCTGGCATCTGATGCAACTGTACCAGAGATTTGCCAATGGGGGCATCCCTTACAGTCACCTAGTGGGGGATGCTGGTTACGCACTGGAGCCGTGGCTGATGACACCCATCAGAAATGCACACACACCCAAACAAGAACTCCATAATGAGGCACATGCACAGACCAGAATCATAATAGAGCATGTGTTTGGGATGTTCAAGTCATGGTTTTGGTGCCTGGATACATCCAGTGGAGCCTTGCAGTACTCACCAGCTACATGTATCCAAATTGTCATTGTATGTGCCATGCTACACAATATGATCCTGAGGAAACAGCTGCAGCAGGAACAGCATGGGGCAAGGCCACACATCCCCCCACCATTGCCAAGGCCTGCACAGGTACAGAATGACTCAGAGGAGGAACAACCTGAGCCTGCCCCAGTAGGCAGAAGGAGGCGTGCCCAGTATGCCCAGAACTTGGCAAAGAGGCAACGCATAGTACATACACTAACATGGTAGGGACCCAGGGAATGACACCTTTCTCTGACTCGCACATACAGTAAAAGGGATGCCAAACATGTCACTACCTGTGCTTAACCATGTATAGGGAGTGTACTATGTGCATCCGACATAGTCAGCCCTCCGGCACCATCCTCAGTACTGGCACAGCCACAAGGTAAGTCATTCTTCCTGCCAATTGCCGAATGGAGTAGTATGTGTTGGTACTTGTATCTATGGTATGGATGTGATCATGCAAGAGACTCAGGTGGCTGAATTGGATGCCAGCAGATAGTAGAGACCTATAGTGGCAGCATGAGATCTGTAACAGATACTGGTGTCACCATAGTAGCCAGTACTAGACAAGGTGACAAAACACACTGCAGGAAATGTCCTGGGCCACATGTATGTCCATAGGACACACACATGCCAGTCAGGGAGGCTCACATACCCAACAACAGTCTCAGCCAGCAGGACAGGCATAGACAAACACAAACAAAGGCTGTGCTAAGGCCTCTGATTGATGGCTATAAAGAACATCCCCCCACAGACACACAGACAGATTACAACAGGTCAGGCAGTTGGATGTTAGTTCTGAAGGGTAAGAAGTCAGAAACTGAAATGTAGGTCAATCAAACCTAAGACCTGTAGTACACTGATATGCCTCTTGTCAGCATCATAGGTTACAGAACGAAATGGAGTACCTGAAATACCAGTACAGTCATAGCAAATGTGTACAAGTGTCAGGTGTGCCCCCCCAATCCCATGTAGTAACAGTCAGGTGTGCCCCCCCAATCCTATGTAGAAATGTAACAGTTGGGTGTGCCCCTCCCAAATCCCATGCAGAAATGTAGTAACATATGTGTAGGTATAATAACAGTGGAGCACAGATTACCTGAGCTGGACAAGGTAGCAGGATAGATTGTAGCATGTGTACAATATGCAGGTCTGTGTGTGTCGTATATTGTGTGAGAGTGGTCAGTACGTAGGCATGGTGAGGTTTGTCATGGTAGCCATTGCCCAGTACTGCCGATGACAGGGCCAAGTTCTCACAACTGCAGTGCCAAACACAATGCTTCCCAGTAAAACACATTCCAACAGTAAGCCGTAGTAAATGTTTGGAAGTAATATGTGTCACCATCTGAAAGATGGACATGGCATGAATGTTGGCCCAGACATACAAGCAGTACACAGGGGGAAGTACCCCAGACAGACATGTATAATATGTAACTGTCAAATTGACACACCCTTGGAATTGTACATACAGGTTTGGAGCACATTATTTGGACTTGTAGTAGGGAATACCGATGTTGTCTGGCCAAACACTGGCAGACCACAAAGGTCATAGGAATGAAGTACTGAGAAACAGCTGATGTCCCTGATCAAGCCAGCATAAGTGGAATGCCCCATGCATATCTGTGAGCCAGATGCGAGTAGTGTCCATAGCACACATGCACCCAGATCACCCCACCACCACCCACAGGTATCTTTATGGTCTTATTCCCTGCTGTTGGGAATGGGTACAATATGACCCCCATCTCTGTTTGGCAATAGCAAAAGAATGCAGCATGCAGAACAGGTGTCCCATGCAGGTGTGTCCCTAGCTGTAAGCAGCACCCTGCCAGCATCCACACCACTGGATCAATAATGACAGAAAATATTGGCATGAACACCTTGCACACCTACCCTGTCACCCCAGGGGACTATAGTGTATTGCAGTCTGGGACTGTAGGAGTGACAGAATGCAATGGCCTGCTACAGCTGGCCTGCATCACTACCAAATGGTCTGCAGTCCTCTGCCAAAGGCCTGTGTTTCACCCGTACTGCCAATGTATGTTATGTCATGGACTCCCAAATAACATAACACAGTCCAAAGAACCCAAATGCAAGGTCATGTGGACAAATCACAGTAACATGTCCATCATGTCCTGCATGAACTGTGGACCAACACCATATTACTGCTGGGATGAGGTGATAACTATAGGGAACATATCAGATAATGTTCGCATAATGTATGGAAGAGGATAGAATAATGAGGGGGGGGCATGGGTGGCAGGGAGTGTGTGACGTCCGAAACTCAGCTGTGTGCACATACTATCCCTGGCTACAAACACAAGAATGGGTGGCTACAATGTGAAGGGGTAATGTCCAGAATTATGACTCTTGCCTCTGGGGTAACCTGTGGGAATCTATACAGCTGTGAGGTATGGCCACAGCAGGATATGGCCATAATGTCACATGGATGGATGTACAAGTATGGGATACTCTGCCACCACTGTACCAAGGTGCTGAACCATTTACACAGATGCAGCAGCAAGTGTCTGCAGCTTCCCCTCCAGAATAGCATGATTGTGCAAGAATATGTAGGCTGCTGACCACAATACTGGACACAGCTGTATTCACCCTGTGTTCCCCAGGACATCACTGCAAGCAAATATGTATACCTGACAGTACTTGATGACGTAAAACATCACAGTGTAAAACAGTACATATGTATGAATATCTCTGCTAACACCAGGACCATGTAGCAGAAGCAGCACAGACACAATTACCTACAGTAACCCACTATCCTTTGCCCATTTTGACCCCATATTGTCAACCGATCTACAGATATCCTGCAGAAATGGTTTGCTAGCTGTAGGTGTAGAGCACAGTCTACCTGGAATGGATTCACACATTCAGTACAGAAGGACATATGGGGCATGCTCCCACACTTAGAGAAATGAAGGTCATGTCAGACAACAAAATACTGAAAGGTCATACTGGACATGCTCACATACTTACAGAAATGAAGCCCATGTCTGGCAACAGCAATGGACCATACATATCTGACAGCTGCAGATGTTAGTGCATACACTCCTCAGTACACACCAGTCATGCTTTGCACACACATTGGATAGGAATACACACATATATCCAAGGACAACACACTGTAATAGGCCAAATATACACATACATAGATGTGTGGAAGAGAGTGACAGTGACAAAAAGCCTCCCATCATGAGGCCTGTCCCACCCAGCACACATCCAATTGGCTAAAACCACATGATGTGCAAATGTCAGTCACCATAGACATTTGCCTCTGGTATCCCTCAGCACTATAGTGTCTGTGGTGCTTGTGCTGACTGCGTAAGATGACTGTACAAGTCAGTAGTCATCTAGCAGTTGTATACACGTACCTGTGGAATATAAACCTGTGTGTGCCTGAGTGTTGTGTGTCTGCCTCTAGATGAATGGGTTATGGCCCATGCACACACACTGCACTCCCCATTGCCCTACTTAGGCAAGCCTGCTGATGTCTTCACCTTGAAATACACCTTTGGAGAAGTAGTAGCCCAGTAATCTCTGTGGTATGTCCTATAACTGCATAATGCTGTAGTGTGATGTACTAGTTAGGTAGGAGTTCTAACCCCAGATGTGGCAACTGTGTGTGTGTGTGTGTGTGTGTGTGTGTGTGTGTGTGTGTGTGTGTGTGTGTGTGTGTGTGTGTGTGTGTGTGTGTGTGTGTGTGTGTGTGTTTGTCTGTCTGTCTGTTTAGGGATTGATGCTTTTTAAGTCAGTCACACTCACTACAATTTCAAATGCCCTACTTTGGCAGGGCTGCTGATGTCATTCACTTTGAAATACACCTTTGGGGAAGGGGTAGCCCAGTAATCTCCATGGCACATCCTATAACTGTGTAATGCTGTAGTGTGATAAACTAGTTAGGTAGGCGTTTTATTCCCACACATGGCAAGTGTGGATGTTTGTGTGTGTGTTTGTCTGTGTAGGGAGCAATGCTTTTGAGGCCATTCACAGTCACTACAACCTCCATTGCCCTGATTTGGAAAGCCTGCTGATGTCATTCAGTTTGAAATACACCTTTGGGGAAGGAGTAGCCCAGTAATCTCCATTGCGTGTCCTATAACTGCGTAATGCTGTAGTGTGATAAACTAGTTAGGTAGGAGTTCTATTCCCAGCCATGGCAAGTGTGGATGTTTGTGTATGTTTGTTTGTCTGTGTAGGGAGCAATGCTTTTGAGGCCATTCACAGTCACTACAACCTCCATTTTCCTTCATTGGCAATCCTGCTGATGTCATTCACTTTGAAATACACCTTTGGGGAAGGAGTAGCCCAGTAATCTCTGTGGCGCGTCTATAACTGTGTAATGCTGTAGTGTGATATACTAGTTATTTAGGAGTTCTATTCTCAGACATGGCAACTGTGAAACTCTGTGTGTGTGTGTGTGTCTGTGTGTGTGTGTGTGTGTGTGTGTGTCTGTGTGTGTGTGTGTCTGTGTGTAGGGATCAATTTTTTTTGGCCATTCACAGTCACTATGCACACCTATAAATGGAGAACAAAGATAACTGTGCAGTAACAGAGACCTGATCCAAGCCTCCAGAGAGCACCCCTGCAATACCAGGTACATCTCTCACCACACCTGTTGTCTACCAAACCAGGACCAAAACAATAAAGGTGGAGGAGTGTCCATATTCAACAAGGATATTCACACCACTAGGCTACTTGCCCAACAGAATGTGTCTGAAATACCCCCGGTGCAACTAACAGTAGGTTAGACTCCATTCCAAATTGTATAGCTTGCTACAAATCCCCACCATGCCCCGTGATACCCACTACAGCTTTTGAAACATACTGTTAAATTATGATACAAGCAAACACCCTAATACTGGATGACTTACACTACCCTGACATTAACTGGGGAAACTACTTGTGTACCAACACATGTGCCCAACGGTTCTTGGAAGTTGTAATTCCCATTGCCCTGGATCAAGTAGCCCATAGTCCCACCAGGGACTCAAATATCCTAGACCTGGACATTACCAACATGGGAAGTCAATGCTCCACACCTATGAGCACCCCATCGGTGGTCAGGTCTGCCCATGAGCTAATCACCCTTAACACCAACATCCCTCCCCCACACCCCATTAAGGTAACCTCCATAAGACACATTTCCAAAGCAAATGTCATGTTACACGTCAGACATGACTAACATCATGACACCCATGCAGATGGGAACTGAAAGGATGACTGCTGAGTCATACATGAAGGCACTGTATGAGCACATCCACTCATGCATGAATTGTACCATCCAATATTGAACCAAAATGCTCCCCACCAAGAAAAGGAAGCCAATGTGGTGGCCCCCTGCCATAAACATACTGTACAACAAAAGGAGGAAACTGTTGCAGAAACGGGGGAATTTCTAGGATGCAAAATGCTCCCTTACCAGCTACAACATCCACTAAAATTAATTACAAACATAATATAGCCAAAGATGCCAAAGACAACTGCAAGCTGTTCCATAGCTATGTGAGGAATCTAAATGGCAATGCTCAGAACTGCTGTGAGCTACAACAGGATGGTATTAAATATACTGCTCCCAGGGATATTGTCAATATCCTGGCAGATTGATTCAGTGCCAACTGCACCCCCCCAACCCCCAAAGGGCCCATCTCAACACGGATAGATTGCCATATTCCGGTAATAATGGCTACATAGGTAAAAACCACACTCTACAGAGCTATGACAACAGCAGCCATGGAACCAGTCAACATCCCGGGCTGTGTACTACATGAGCTACATGCTGAACTGGCTCCTCACCTATGTGCCATGTCTAATCATAGACATGGCAAGTAGGTGAGGTGCCAGTTCAGCACCTCACCTACGTGCCATGTCTAATCATAGACACATCAGGCTTCATGCCCACTGTGTGATGCACAGCTACAGTTATTCCAGACCACAAGGGGGGATCCATCTTGGATCCTGGGAACTACAGCCCCAGCAGTATGATGTGCCTGATCTGCAAGGCCATGGAATGTATTATCATGGAAATTAAATCAAAGGCATTGGCAACCTGCAAACACTGGACCCTAACCAGGTTGGGTTTGTGAAGGGACGATCATGTCATCTCAACCTGAATGACAACTGTTAATCCATCTCCAGAGCTGTGGATGAGGGTAAGGTTGTTCACACAGCCTATCTGGACCTCGCCAAGCCCTTCAACACTATTCCCCAGTCTGAAATCCTAGGTAAATGTATCAAGCTGGCCATTAGTCCCTATGTTACCTGATGGGCTGCCAACTGCTATACTGACAGAACCCACACTGTAAATGTAGGTGACGCCAACCCGAGCCCCAGACAAGTGATAGTTGGAGTACTTTAGGGTTCAGTCCTGGCACCGCCCTTGTTTGGCATCTACTGCTCTGAAGTACAGTCCAACAGAAAGGGACACCGGCAAACAAAGGTCACAGATGACTGCACACTGGGAGCCAATATTGAATCCCCACATGATGTGGATATTCTACAAAAGGGCCTTACAGAAAGAGATGCTTGGTGCCTGAACCATGGCCTCAAGATCAATGCCAAGAAATATATAGTTATCCCCATTGGGAATGGACATATACCTGTGAAGTACCACATAGGTGGCAGTACACTAAACACCTAAAGTGTGATAACAGACTTAGGGACACAGGTGGACAGTGGTCTCACCTTTGATAATCACATCCCCACAACAGTCAGGAAACCTACCTTTGTGGCACACCTCCCACTAAGGGCTATACATCCAGGAAAACAAGGCCATTGTCCCACTTTAGTCATTTCTCGGAACACCCAGTACAGACTACAATGGCCTCTTACATATGTACCTCACAAGACATCCGCAACAAGTAGAGAGGCTGCAGACATACCTCATGAAATGACCACAGGCCTAAACCAGATGCCCTATGCTAACCATCTGAAAATCATCCAGCTATACTCTGTCACGTATTGTGTTCTCAGAGGCGATCTCTGCTTAACATACCATGCCATGTTAAACCCACAGCTGTTGGACATGCTACACTTAGAGAATTCCAAACCCTCACACCCATATGCTCCAGGGATCCAAATCCTGTCATCACAATGAACAATACATGCAGGAGGGATGTGTTCCTGACCCAAAGGCTCCCCAGACTCTGGAATAGACTGCCCATACATGTCAAGCAGAGTGCCTCTTTGGGCCTCTTCAAAAGGAACCTGGACGATTGGATTGGAGATAGGAAATTTACTCCATGGATCTTGTCAGCTGCCCTGCTAGACAGGGATGCAGGGAAGTAAATATTGTAGGAAGTCATAGCCAGGGAATTGTCATGTCTAGGCATGTATAGGCTCTAGGGCTGATAGACTAGTATCAATGTATGACCCTATTAACATATGAACTACACTGTCCATTGCCCAACCTTGTGGATGTTTGTGTGTTTGTTTGTCTGTGTAGGGAGCAATGCTTTTGTGGCCATTCACAGTCACTACAACCTCCATTGCCCTGTTTTAGCAAGCCTGCTGATGTCATTCAGTTTGAAATACACCTTTGGTAAAGGCAAAATAAACACCTCAGCAGGATAAAGTGCCTTTAATCCCAAAGGAACACCAGTGGCTAATAATACAAGATTCCAATGTAGAAAGTAGAAAGAACTTCTCTAAACAGTAAGTGCTTTCACGTTATATAAACGCTTCTTCAGACTTACTGTTTAGAGAAGTTCTGCTACAATAATTGTTTTGCTGAAATACACCTTTGGTGAAGTAGTAGCCCAGTAATCTCTGTGGCACGTCCTATAACTGCATAATGCTGTAGTGTGATAAACTAGTTAGGTAAGAGTTATATTCCCAGACATGGCAAGTGGGTGATCATGATTTTAAAATTTACAACTATTAGGACTTCACAATTACTGAACATCACGTTAGTCTTCTCAAAAGAGGTTTTTCATTTGTTACCACTTTTAGATATGAGATAGGGAGACTGTTGATTAACCTCAGATTATATACTTCTTCTTTTGGCTTTTTCCCGGTTAGGGGTCACCACAGCAGATCACCTGTCCCCTCATGATTGGCAGTGGAGTTTTACAGAGTCGAGTTGACAGCCCGGCACCCAACCTTCCACAGAAGGCACACACATGCACGCACTCACACCTAGGGCCAATTTAGAGTGTCCAATCCACCTACAGCATGTCTTTTGGGATGTGGGAGGAAACCGGACTACCCAGAGTAAACCCACGCGACCACAGGGAGGACATGCAGACTCTGCACAGAAGGTACCCCAGCCGAGGATCGAACCTCCTGCTGTGAGGTGGCAATGCTAACCACTGAACCACCGTGGCCACCCAACCTCAGATTATATACTGCGCTTCTTAATTTAAGGCTGTTTCTTGGTAATAATACTTTTCCAGACTATGACAACAAACATATAAGTCTTAAAAGAAGTGTATTTATTCCACCGTACAACCCTGCTGTTATGATTTTTGAGCATCTGTGTGGTGTACAAATACGTAGATGTTTAGAATGAGAAACACTACCCTACAGTAACCTAACTATAGCAGAACAGTTTTGTTTAAAAGTATTGTCTTGTAGCAACCAATACAGGGTTATGAAACCCGATAAAGGCGGAGGGGTCATGTATGACAAACATTGATTATGAATGTAGAATGCGGCTATTACTAAATGATGTAGAAACCTATGAAATGGTAAATAAATTTGATGTACAAAGAGCTTATATGAAAATTGATTGGCAACTGCACGAATATATGTGTGAGGGGATTGTCTTTAAATATATTTCTGTGGAACGTCCCATCATTCTATCAATATTTGGTATTCCTAAAATCACAAGAATGAAAATTGTCCACCATTTAGGCCTACTTTTGCAGCCAGGGGCTTAAAGACTGAGCCCCTTGCAGCCTACATTGACATTAAATGCAACAACACACTGGATAAATTACCATATATTTTGAAAGATTTGTGGCATTACTCAGATTGTATAAGAAATACCAATATTGATGTCAGTGAGGAATTTTGGTTTGTGACTGTTGATGTCATGAATTTGTTTTCCGTGATCCCCCACCAGATCGGGTTGGACATGTTCAGTAATAGTTTGGTGAAATACAGTGATTTACACCAAGTTAAGAGAAGTCTCTTGACAGAGTTACTTGAGATGGTATTATTTAATAACTTCATATTCTTTGACGGTGAATATTGTAAACAGACAAACAGGGTTGCGATGGGAGCCAGGTGTGTACCCATTTATGCCAACTTGGTATTAGCAAATTGGGAACAGAATTTTGTTTTCAAATCAGAATACAAGTCCAAAATAATGTTATATTTATGATATTTGGACAACATTCTAATTTTTTGGAAGGGCTCTAAAAATGAAGTAGAAGCATTTATTAGTTATCGGAACCAAACAACTTGAGTTTCTTAAATTTACAAATCACATTGATGAACACAAAATTGAGTTTTTGGATATTCAGCTGTATAAAGAAGATGACCAAATACGCACTAAAATTTTCCGCAAAAAACATATAGTAATTAATTTTTGCACTATGATAGTTGCCACCCTGACCACCAAAAGAAAAATGTGGTAAAGGGGCAAATGATACGGATATCCAGACTGATTAGTCAGGAAACCTGTTTCAAAGCTGAAATGACACATTTGATGGATATGTTTAGGAATAGAGGATACCCGATGGAATTACTTTATAAATATAGTATAGAGATTGAAAGGAGAAGACAGTGTGATTTTATGCCCATCCTTATGGAAAACAACAGAAAACAAAATAATGTTAACACTTCTGTTAAGGACAACCCCAGTCAAAATTATTCCTCTGGCGTGGTTATAGAGTTTAACTCAACAGGGGCAAAAGTTAAGGAATATTATGAACGCTGTATGGGATAGTGTTTTTACCCAAGAAACTAAAGATGTATTAGGCCTAGTTCCCAGGTTTATTAACAGCAGAGGTTCTAATTTAAAAGAATTGTTTGAGAAAAATTCTACAAATTACAATAATAGACCCTCACGAATGAGCAAATGCGGTACATTTAGTGTGTGCAAATACATTAATGATGGACCATATGTGCAGATTTGCAGTTACAAGAGAACACTAAGATGTCCAGGACACTGTAACTGTAATACAAAGATGGTTGCCTATGTGGCTACATGCCTATCATGTACCGCGTTTTATGTTGGGATGACTACAAGGAAACTGAGACTTTGTATATTGGAACACAATAGGGACATTAAGAATAACAAAACCACCAACGCCCTATTTAATCACAGTAAGGGTTGTGCTAATTTTAAAAATGTTTTATTCTTTGTTATTGACAAATTATCCAAGAAGGATTTTAGGGGAGATTTAAAAACCTTACTGGAAGTTAGGGAATGTCTGTGGCAGCTATGCCTTGATGCATCCAATGCACCAGGCATTAATGATAGTATTTCCACAGCCTGTGTATTAAAACACAAATCTCAGTTTATATAATGCATATCACATTTTCACAATACACTTCATGATTACCCATTTATGACAGAATTTTAAATGTAATAGCTTTATAGTTTTTAACAAGTGTGATATTTATTTACTGAACAAGTATATTAATGTATTCATTTCTGTTGTTTAAGTATATACTAAGGTTTGAGCTGAATGAATTGAATGCTGGTGGGTTAATTTTCAAATGCATTAAAGTACTTATGTGATTTATTGCTTCTAACTGGTATTTAAGTGATTATTGTTGTACTGTGTACTGACTCTGATGAAGCCCAATTGTGGGTGAAAGCGCTTAGTCAGTTTTGTTATCTACATTAAAGCTGATGTTCCTTATGGTTTGGGTCTGCTTATTTTACTAGTTTCACTCTTGTATTTTTTATGGCAAGTGTGGATGTTTGTGTGTGTGTTTGTCTGTGTAGGGAGCAATGCTTTTGAGGCCATTCACAGTCACTACAACCTCCATTGCCATTCACTTTGAAATACCCCTTTGGGGAAGGAGTAGCCCAGTGATGTCCGTGGCGCATGCTATAACTGCGTAATGCTGTAGTGTGATGTACTAGTTAGGTAGGAGTTCCAATCCCAGACATGGCAACTGTGAGACTTGGTGTGTGTGTGTGTGTGTGTGTGTGTGTGTGTGTGTGTGTGTGTGTGTGTGTGTGTGTGTGTGTGTGTGTGTGTCATTCGTATCCTGTGTGGAGGTGGCTGTGAGTGTGAAACAATTGGACTCATTGTGGAATGGGTTTTGCAAATTTCTTATATGGTGGGCCTATTATATATCACAATGTTCACCTTACAAGGATAACAGATGTCAAACAGAGAGGCTAGGGTAGACAATCCATACCCCTACATGTGACATCAAGGTCTGGCGAACAATTTAGGCAACCCTTGTATTACCCAGAGAACACTCTCAACCCATGTCTCATACACAAACACACCTGGCTAGGCAACAACCACTATGTTGGTAGTTCCCTGCATATTGCCCACAGATAGTAACCATGGTGTGATTGCAGTGGACCACAGAGGGCATGGCACCATGTCCCATCTCTACAATAGGCACATAATTGCATACAGGGTTCCTTCACTACATTCCCCACCAGACGCCTGCAACAACTGTAGTTCCAGCAAATGTAACCCACAAAGGACATACCATGCCTTATACACATTCCCTGTATGGACAGATACCACTGACACCAGGTAATATCTATATCATGCTGTCAGTTTAGGTGCAGGGTCAACCTGGTGTTCATTGTCAGTTCTCACCCCATGAGGCCAGGAATGGCACATCTGATGATAACAATCTGTCTACACAACATTCCCCAGAAACCCCAGGTACACTTCCACATGTTACAGAACATGCATGTGGGATGTGTGCACATCCCAAACACCGTCCATGTCATGGACTATAGAACACATACATGGCAAGCATTGCACAGCACTGGCCACCCACAATAGTAACCCAGATGACTGGATGGTGAATACAATACCCACCTGTGTGGGCCAATCCAGACACTACACCCTTAAGCCACACTGCAGACCATTTTCATGTGGCCTGATGCCAAGGTATACCCTTTACCTAGCCTTGTACAGCCTTCTGGCACAGTCAGTCACTACACACCTGAAAAGCAATGCACCCATGCATGTCAGCACTGGCAACCTGTGTGTGTGTGTGTGTGTGTGTGTGTGTGTGTGTGTGTGTGTGTGTGTGTGTGTGTGTGTGTGTGGAGTATAATGATTTGGATGTCATTCACACTCACTACACCTCCTATTGGCCTACTGAAGCATGCCTTCTGATGTCAGACACCTTGACATACCCTTTGCCCATATATCATCCTGATCACCTCTGTGGTGCATGTGATACCTGCGTATTACTGTATTGTGGCAAACTAGCTAGTTAGGAAGTCTAATCCTGACCCTGCCAACTGTGATAATGTGTGTGAGCCCTTGAGAGAGTGTGGCTGTGTCGACCTTAACACCTATTCATGTGGACAGGCACGTGTACTACACCTACCTTATCCCTCCTTTATCACTGTTGCAGATGTCACTCACCATCGAATATACCTTTGGACAGCTCCCCTACATGTAAGCTCTGTGGCGCATGTAATAACTGCATAGACATGTGATAGCAATACATAGTCAGGCAGGGGGTTGAAACCCCGTACTGGTAAGTGTGTGACACAAACATGCTTAGGTTTTACTCTCCCACCCCCTCCCTGTCTTACTTTGTCTCTTTCACTCCCTCTCTGGTGGATGTAGAGAAGTACACCTGCTTTCTTAGGCAGCAGTTTGTGTTTTGTAAGTGATGCTCATGATCAGCTGATGGCCTCTGCACAAGTTGCAGTCCCCCACTAGCTGATTGCATGTGGAACAGCTGTGATAACATTCCCATAGCCAGTTGCATGGAAACACACTCCTATAACTAAGAACATCATGTGGGTGTTGGCCCTTTTCATTCACTATAAGCAGGACCTCATGTCTGTGTTTGGCAAATAGCATCACAGATGGTAGTGGGATATACCTCTAACAACATACACTGTGGAGACAGGCCAACAAACAGGAGGGAGATGTTCCAGATGTGACTACAGAATGTAAGTGTTGCACTTCTACATTTGGAGTAATGTTGGTTTAACAGGGTTTGTGTGGATATGGCTGGTCTACATGACTTATTACATGTCATGACAGTGTTATGTGCTTGAGGAAACTCCCACCTGCAAGGTTATCTGCAGACTGGCTGGTGTTTGGAGTCTTATGTTTCTTGTATTACTCACAGATCACCTATCTTAGAACTGCAGAAGCATAGTCTGAGGATTGCAGTCAGTACATGGTGACAGCCATGAGAGTTACTAACTTCATATCCCTCATAGGACATATGTCACAACAAACTGTGTTACAACAGTAAATGTATGAGGGTATCACAGTAGCATGCCAATATTGGCCCAGTGTTTGTGGCTCCAGCCACAAGTCTGTCAACCTTTGTGCATATGTCATGCATTAAGAGGTACAAATGTTCTGTACACCATTATTTATTGGCATACTTATGGTGATTGTCGACAGTATGTGTATTGCAAATACATACCTTGGCCTGTGTACAGACTGTGGTAGATGTCATTGTTCTTGGTCCTGCGCTATCTGATGTTACATGCTGCTCCAGTGTATGGTACCCTATCGGCTCACACGTTTGTAGGGCCAAACACACACGTGTCCCATACCACAGACAGGCATTGGACCACACTGTATCGTGACCCAGTATATCTAGGGTTAGGGTGTGAGTGGCACATATGAGGATGGTTTTGATCAGACAGTCCATATTTTATTTATTTATTTATTTTATTTATCATTTGTTAACCAGGAAAGTCCAACTTGGAACAAAGCCAATTTTCAGTGGAGGCCCGGGTAAAAATGTTCCAGATGCATGTCTTTGTAACATGGGAGGAAACCGGAGCACCTGGAGGAAACTCGCACAAACACAGGGAGGACATACAGACTCCACACAGAAGGCACCCCAGCCAAGAATCAAACTGGAGAACCTCTTGCTGTGAGGTGACAATGCTACCGCTGCACCACTGCGCCATCCATATAGTGTAATATTAAGCTTGTGTACCATATGTGGCAGTGGCTATGTTCACATTGGTTGTGGGTATGCACTTTCACCCAGGTGTCTGTTACTCTGTGCTGTGACATGCCTGTACAGCCTGCTATATTTGCAGGTACATGTATTTTCCCCCATACGAAATGTAGGCCAGTGTTGTGGCAGTCTGCCTGTAGTTTGCACAGTGCTTTGTTACATGCCTAGCAGCTTAGTGTAATTACCCAGTGTGATGTTATGTCCAGATATTTGCAAGAAGTACTGCTGCTGGGCCACTATAACTATTGTGTATTTCTGGCAAAACAGTGGGATGCTGTGCAGATGTATATCACTAACTACTGGGTAGTATGTAGCCATGTGATTTCTGCACCACCAGTTATTATGTGTCAGGACAGACAGGAGTGTGTGACTGCATAAACTGTGTGGGCATATGTAGTCTAGTATTTACATGATATACCCATGTACATGGCTGTTAACATCCACATTGTCAGGCTTAGTCTATTATGTCTTGCAGTAAGGGGATCTGTGTATACCTCTGGACTGACCAGAGAGTGCCAGACTGTCCACATATATTGGTCATATCTCTGCTGTAGTCCACAGGATCATTACTGTACTATCAGTGGTACTGTACTATAATGTCCTTGGGATATCTGTCAGTAACCAATGGCGTACATGTCAATAGCAGATGTGACCTCCCACACACGTCTGTTACGACAACCCCTGTTACAGTAGCAACAGTCTACATATATACCTGCAATGCATACATGACATACCCTTGCACTAAGAGGTTGAGACTATTGGAGCTGGGGTAGGACTCCAGTCCATGTTCTGAACATATGGTAAACATATATGTGTGCGTGTGTGTGTGTGTATATATATATACAAACAGATATGGATATATATATATATATATATATATATATATATATATATATATATGTGTGTGTGTGTGTGTGTGTGTGTGTGTGTGTGTGTGTGTGTGTACATATACATACATATATAAACATATATATACACATATATATATATATATATATATATATATATATATATATATATATATATATACATCTATATATGTCTACACATATACAGATATATAGATAAATATGCACATATAGTTATAGATATCTACAAATATATCGACATAAATAGATATATCTGGACATATATGATGTACATATATATATATGTATATACACACACACACACACACACACACACACACACATACACAGAGAGATCTATAAATGGCCAAATATATGATGCACTATAGAGATGTGTATAAATCCATATATATGAATATATATGTGTATGTACATGTAGACATATATCTACATATACAACAAAAAGAAAAATAATCTGGTTCCACACAGCAGTGAAAATCAATATGTCCTTTATTGTAGTAAGGTAAGTGCTTTCTCGGAATAACATCCGCTTCATCAGATCAACAAAGATAGAATAACAGTTACATTTTTAAGCACTTACCTGACCTATGCCGCCATCCTTCTGCTATTTGAGAATCAATAAGTTTACTGCTATGGCCTCTTTCTAAAAATTCTTGTTTAAGTGTTTGTAATGCAACAATGAGACTATCATCATCATTAAAATGTCTCATAGTTCGAAATATCTGTCTTTCAACACATTACATTTCGTATGATTCGGATGCATACTGCCATAGTGTAGAACATTATTCTTTCTAATAGTTTTCTTATACAAAGTAGTAGACATAGTGGATAAATTATTTTTAGTAACTTTAACATCCAAAAACTCTACTTTTTTATCAGAATATTCATAGGTGCACATACCTGAGATGATATGTGGACAGATATCATTTGTGAATGCCCAATGTCTGATTTACAGATGTCATCATCAATGGTGCATTTATGACCAATACGATACTATTACTCTGACAACCATCAAACCTTACCATGGCTATGGGGAGTGTACACACCCTTATTGATATGATGCCCTCTTCCTTGATATGCCATGGGACCACATTACTGCATATGTTAACATATGATATGACATATGTTCTGTACAATTAAATGCAGTGTGTAGCAAATGTGTTAGTTGTGCTGATGCTGACTGAGATGCATACACTTCATGGATGCATATGTGTGCACGCCATTATCATGACAGTTTGTTGCACCTACTGTTATGTGTACTACAGCAGTAAATATTCCTGGCAGGGTATACTAGCATGGGCCATCTACATTTGCCAGTATATGATCAGTCTGCCCTACACATGTCCCCCAACTCTGCATGATTGCAAGGTCAACTCATGTGCACATCCCTTTGAGTTCACACACTGCTGTCACTATTGCTGTGGAGTCAGGGTTACATCTGCCACAGTTTCTGACCCTGACTGTGTGCAGATACAGTCATTCATAGCATCCTGTAGATCCCTGCTGCAGTGCACTGGTGTGTCATGCTGACACCCCCTCCCCACCTTCAGCCTTTTTGAACATGCTTGACAACTATTGCCTACACATGTGTCAGTTAACAGTGTCCCAAACACTGAACACCATGTGTAACAGCCTAGTCCCAGCTAATGAATGGCAAACATACAGGTGTACTCTGGCACCAGCATGGTACAGATGGGGATGGTGGGCCTGAGGTGGGGTGAGGCATTGGTTGTGCAGCACACGTATCTTACGTGATACTGTCTGTAGGTTTCCAACATGGTCATGGTACACCAGTACACATTGCAACGCATGACTTTTGGGGACCTCTTCTGTTATGAATACACGATCTGTAGAGAGGTCTGGCTGATGTTTTCTGTGGTACAACTGTCACATCTGATTACCCTAACCCATAGGCCAC
>NC_056747.1:621999214-622001714 GCF_019279795.1 Protopterus annectens | reverse complement strand
CTTCCCTGAACTCCACCTCACAATTACCCTTTTTCAATTTCCATCATTTGATCCTTGGTACTGCTCTCACACTCCTCCTCCTCTTCTTGATCACCAGTGTCATCCTACAAACCACCATCCCATGCTGCCTAACTACACTTTTCCCTGCCACCACTTTACAGTCTCCAATCTCCTTCAGATTGGCCCTTCTTCATAAGATATAGTCCACCTGTGTGCATCTTACGTCACTCTTGTATGTCACCCTATGCTCCTCCCTCTTGTTAAAATACGTATTCACCACGGCCATGTCCATCCTTTTTGCAAAATACACTACCATCTGACTTTCTGCATTCCTTTGCTTAACACCATACCTACCCATCATTTCCTCATCCCTTGTGTTCCCTTCACCAACATGCCCATTGAAATCTGCTCCAATTACCAGTCTCTCACCATTGGGTACAGTCATCATCACTTCATCCAACTCGCTCCAAAATGTTTTTTCTCATCCATCACACAGCCAACTTGTGGAGCATATGCACTAACAACATTCATCATTACACCATCAATTTCCAGCTTCATAAACATCACTCTATCTGACACTCTTTTCAAATCAAAATACTGTTAGCATACTGTTCCTTCAGGATAACCCCTATGTCATTTCTCCTCCCATCCACATTATGATAAAACAATATGAACTCACCTCCGATACACCTAGCCTTGCTCCTCTTCCATCTGGTCTCTTGCACACACAAAATGCCAACCTTCCTTCTGTCCATCATATCAGTTAGCTCTCTCCCTATAACAGTCATACTGCCAACATTCAAAGTTCCGACCCTCACTATCACAGTCCTAGCCTTTTCCTGCCTTTGGGCATACTTTCCCCCTCTTCTCCTCCTTCGGCCAACAGTACCCCAATTTCCGCCAGCACCCTGTTGGCCAACAGTACTGGTGGCGGTCGGTGTTAACCCAGGCCTCGACCGATCTGGTATGTATATCTTTACTGTTGTCCTCATGTATGATTTGGCCAAATTTTACGCCGGATGCCCTTCCTGACGTAACCATCCCCATTTATCCTGGCTTGGGAATGTAACAAAGAAATTCACTAATATATATATATATATATATATATATATATATATATATATATATATAATCCACAAACGCTCCAGCACTCGTAAAATGAAATAAAATATAACAGCAGGAAAGTTCAACTGATTTTATTGGCAAATCTGCCCACAGATACACAGACCGGTGGCCGGTTTCGCTCTCAGCGTCTTCAGTGTGCGTAGAATCCCTGCAAAGGCCCGGATTATATCCCATAGTTGCTGCTAGCATTTAAAGGTGCAGCTACTATTTTTACAAAACCTTTTTACATATAAGACAGAATACCAAGTGCTGTGTCAAAAAACCCCAACATAAAAAACCTCAAATAATGATTCTACCCAAATATGCCACTAAGTGTAAATTTATATCTAGCTATACTGATACTTTTATAACTATAAATACCTACTTCTGAATGGCTTAATTTTTATTGTGTAACCCTTGATTTTACCAATAACTAACCTATAATGCTGAAATATTAAATTAATAAAGATCCAAATGTATATATAACCATAAAGACTAGATTCCAATGTACTCTATAGATTAATCACCAATGGTCATTTAATCCTGGCTTAAACAAAGCACCTAAGTTTACTATCCACCTTCTCTCTTTTTGTGTCAAAATGACATGTCTCCTATAGTCACTAGTATTAGGTATATATGCATGCCATGGTGGTATGGTGGTAGCATTGTTACCTCACAGCAAGAGGTTCTCCCGTTCGATTCTCGGCTGGGCTTGGGTGTGCCTTCTGTGTGGAGTCTGCATGTCCTCCCCATGGTTGGGTACCATTCGAAAGACATGCGTGCGTAAATGGGCGTGCCTTCGTTGAAGGTTAGGCATTGAGCTGGCACCTTGGCGTTTCGTAAAAATCTACTGCCAGTCATTAGCAGACCAGAGTTCCGCTGTTGTGACCCATTACCGGGAAAAACCGAAAGACAAACAACAACAACATATATATATATATGTATATGTATATGTATATAGAAAACCCCTGAAAACTATTTCCTGATGGATATCAGTCACTTTCTCTATATTGTTAATATCATAATCAATGTCACAATCGAAGTCAGAATCATAATTTAGTTTAATATCATGATGGGTGAGGGTGTCCGTTACCAGAATCTCCCTCCCCCCCCCCCCCCCGCATCTGAAAATTCCCTCTTCTGTCCTCTATTTGTTCAGGTAGTATATCTAGGTCTTTGTCTACTAATGGTGGAAATTCTCTATCGTACCAACATTCCTCTTGTATGTCCATATTGTTATTCCTAGTGTCCTTCCTATAATACTTGTTTTTATTTTTATTTTTATAACTCATATTTTGATATTTATTGTTTACAGGTTTGGGGTAACTAGTGTCATTCGCATATTCATGAATATCTCTATTCAGTTTGTTAAGTTTACGCTGCATGACTTCATTAC